>NW_015554047.1:234048-251674 GCF_001515605.1 Sinocyclocheilus anshuiensis
GGGGGTGTTGCTATACATATGGCCATGTAAAAATAAAATGTTTTTTTTTTTATTTTATTATAAATAAATAAATAAAAAAAAATTTTTTTCAAAGCCACAACAGTAAAAACATAAACCTTCGGTTTCTTTGTTTATAAAATAAAAATATAAATTGTCTGCAGTGTGGAAACTGCGGAAATAATTTGAGAAAGCTGGTGGCGGACTCTGTGTCGTAAACATCTAGAAATGGCGCTTTCCTGAGTCTAATATTTTTCGTTTAAGGGCCGCGGATGATTGTAAGGCGGCTGTCAGGCGGCTTTGTATTCTCACCAACCAGCAGGCGCCACTAACCTGAAAAAATCCCGCACAGAACAATCAGACGTGAAAGTGAGATGTTTTCTGACTGAGAATGGAACTGTCACAATAAGCCCATATCATATTTCTAATTATTGGACTGTTTCTACAATAGTAGCTAGCTACCGTCATTGTTTGGGCAATAGTGGTAATAATGTTTGTAGGCAAGAGTAAATGTGTCTGCATTAGTCCTGAACAGTCACTGAGCATAATAACGTGTTCATGAGCCTCAAATGCAAAAGACCTTTCCTCTGAACACACCGCTTGGTTTGCTGGTTTCGACATGTCGCCAGTATTCAAAGCAGAAAGCCCAACTGCACACTGAACAAATGGAATTGTCAATGGCAAATAAAGTTAGCCTCTTTTTTAATGTTAACAATTAAGTGCTGACATTGCTCCAATGACTGTTATTAAACCGCACGAGAATAACAGCAATTATGCACATTGGACAAAATATGGTTGACGTAAAAAATAACTTAACTTTATTAGAAACACAATCAGCTGGACTTGTCTAGCTGCAGAACGCGCTGTAGAACTGATATTTGTCAGCGTGGATAAGGTGGTTTTGTGCGTTTGATTTTTTTTTTTTAGCTAATAGCCTCTTACTGTTCATGGCTCATGCAGCCTGAGTCCAAAAACACTGTTTCCGACACAAGGTGCATGCAGCGATATTGCCAGAAGCTCAGGAAAAAGTATGTCTAATGTATGATTGGGCTTTGTGGGTGGGACTGACAGTGGACGCGGGGAAGAGAGGATGGGTGGGTCCTGCTGTTTGCTGCTGCTGCACCTCCACTCGTTCACACCAAACACTCACTCTTCAGGAATATATCTACAGTAGTTTGGAGGACAATATTGCGCGAGATCGCTGGCTGTCCACGTGTTTATTCGTTAGAAAAGCGGAGTGGATTGCTTAGCAAATATACCGACGCTTGCGTCGCAGCGCTGGAGGAGCTTTTGTAACACGCATGATTGTTTTAAAGGTGGAATAAATTTGGACATGGCCTCATCTTTTCATCTGCCGAGAAGCAACAGCACCAGAGAAACGTTAGAGAACTCGAGCTGCGAATCTTCAGATAATGAAACAGCAGGTAAACGACATATATTTACATACCCATCCATAGAATAAACCACACAACATTAACATGCCGAAAGTATATGCAAGCAAGCCTATTTGACTAAAAGCATGCATTTACATTTTAAAAATATTGTCTCCTGACATATCTGCCATGCCTGCAATTTTTTGTTTTAGTACATAGAAATAACTTATTTATTTGTTTAGCCGGGGTTTTTTTTTTCGGCCTAATTTTGCAGAAGCAGTGCATGCAGCGCTTGTTGCACGTTGGCAGCTTGCTGCTTTGCAATTGCAAAAACTAAATATAAATTCACGTTTAGCCTGTATTATTATTATTGCTTTCTAAACAGAGAATATTTCAACTGCTGGATATAGCCTATGTTTTGATCCTATAAAGAACTCGATAACCGCTACCAAACCGGTTTCTAGAAATGATATTACAATTAAATGCGCGTTTATTAGCTGGAGGACGCTGTTGCATAAACTGCAAATCTTTATATGAAAGTAGTCGAGATGCGTAAACAACAACGAACTAGGCCTGAGTTTAAAACACGGCCGAAAGTTCTTTCCACTGGATAGGCCTTTAACGTCTGTGTTGGATATTTAAAATAATACAGCCGTGAGCATTGTGTGCAAATAGATCCCGTTTGAGAGACATATTTTAATAAGACGTGTTTGCATATGTATGGCTTGACGAGCACGACAGTCTGTGTACACGAATCGTGATCCCCTTTTGTCCGACTCCCGGTTTGAGTCCGACTCCTTCCAAATCTCTGGCAAAAATAGGTGCGACTGAGCACCACATATCACCTTAAAATTATTCTCCCCAGAAAAGGAGAGGTCTGTCGAGCAGAGAAGTGACGATGGGAATGCCGACGAGTCCAAGAAAAAGAAACAAAGACGGCAGAGGACTCACTTCACCAGCCAGCAGCTGCAGGAGCTGGAAGCCACTTTCCAGAGGAACCGATACCCGGACATGAGCACCAGAGAGGAGATCGCAGTGTGGACCAACCTCACGGAGGCCCGAGTCCGGGTACGAGAACCCTAAAAACAGTGCAGTCAGAAACATTTGCATAAGCACAATATTTAGTTACACTTTATTTTAAGGTGTCCTTGTTACAGTGTAATTATACATTTAAGCCTACTGAGTAATATTAATTAACTACATGTACTTACTATATGGTTAGGGTTAGGATTAGGGTTACTTGCATCATGCATGTAATAGTAAGTACATGTAACGTGTAACAAGGACACCTTAAATTAAAGTGTTATCTAACATTTTAGCTACAGAATAACCTTGGATGCGTTTCAGGCCAAGACTGGAGAGTATTTTCTCACTTATTTCAGTGGAATATTTACAAGATCAAATGTGCAGATTAACTAGCAAATTAAAATGACCTATTTAATAAGCTAACTAAATCAAGTTTTATCAGTTGTAAAAAGTGTTCAATTTGTGAATTGTTGATTTGTTCGTTCAGTGCGTATCCTGTTATGAATTTGAAAATAGAACCTTTTTTAATTAGACTAAGGATTGCTTCTCATTATTTTTTAAAGGATTAAAAGCTCTACTTCCAGGTCACGAAAGCAAACGTAGGCCTATATTATAGCCTTTTTTTCAGCGAGATTCAGAAATATTTCCTTGCAGGCTTTTAAATAATTCGACAGCATTCAAAAAACATATTCTGATCCTCATTAGTAAAACGTTCGCTACATGACTGATGTTTTACTGTTGGTTAAATTTATAGACAAATACATGCATTGCGCTTTTTGATTTGTTTTCAAACACTATATGTGACCCTGGAGCACAAAACCAGTCATAAGGGTCAATTTTTTGAAATTGAGATTTATGCATCAGCTGAAAGCTGAATAAATAAGCTTTCCATTGATGTATGGTTTGTTAGGATAGGACAATATTTGGCTGAGATACAACTATTTGAAAATCTGGAATCTGAGGGTGCAAAAAAATCTAAATATTGAGAAAATCATCTTTAAAGTTGTCCAAATGAAGTTCTTAGCAATGCATATTACTAATCAAACATTAAGTTTTGATATATTTACGGTAGGAAACTTACAAAATATCTTCATGGAACATGATCTTTACTTAATATCCTAATGATTTTTGGCATCAAAGAAAAATCTATTATTTTGACCCATGCACTGTATTGTTGGCTATTGCTACAAATATACCTGTGCTATTTATGACTGTTTTTTTTGGTCCAGGGTTTTGTGGTAAAAATATATCTCGCTGATATTTTAAATTGTAAGCTATTCACATACAAATGTAGCTAATGTGCTCATCTCATTGCGAATATTAAATATTTTGCAAATGAACATGTACTTACTATATGGTTAGGGTTAGGATTAGGGTTACTTGCATCATGCATGTAATAGTAAGTACATGTAACGTGTAACAAGGACACCTTAAATTAAAGTGTTATCTAACATTTTAGCTACAGAATAACCTTGGATGCGTTTCAGGCCAAGACTGGAGAGTATTTTCTCACTTATTTCAGTGGAATATTTACAAGATCAAATGTGCAGATTAACTAGCAAATTAAAATGACCTATTTAATAAGCTAACTAAATCAAGTTTTATCAGTTGTAAAAAGTGTTCAATTTGTGAATTGTTGATTTGTTCGTTCAGTGCGTATCCTGTTATGAATTTGAAAATAGAACCTTTTTTAATTAGACTAAGGATTGCTTCTCATTATTTTTTAAAGGATTAAAAGCTCTACTTCCAGGCCACGAAAGCAAACGTAGGCCTATATTATAGCCTTTTTTTCAGCGAGATTCAGAAATATTTCCTTGCAGGCTTTTAAATAATTCGACAGCATTCAAAAAACATATTCTGATCCTCATTAGTAAAACGTTCGCTACATGACTGATGTTTTACTGTTGGTTAAATTTATAGACAAATACATGCATTGCGCTTTTTGATTTGTTTTCAAACACTATATGTGACCCTGGAGCACAAAACCAGTCATAAGGGTCAATTTTTTGAAATTGAGATTTATGCATCAGCTGAAAGCTGAATAAATAAGCTTTCCATTGATGTATGGTTTGTTAGGATAGGACAATATTTGGCTGAGATACAACTATTTGAAAATCTGGAATCTGAGGGTGCAAAAAAATCTAAATATTGAGAAAATCATCTTTAAAGTTGTCCAAATGAAGTTCTTAGCAATGCATATTACTAATCAAACATTAAGTTTTGATATATTTACGGTAGGAAACTTACAAAATATCTTCATGGAACATGATCTTTACTTAATATCCTAATGATTTTTGGCATCAAAGAAAAATCTATTATTTTGACCCATGCACTGTATTGTTGGCTATTGCTACAAATATACCTGTGCTATTTATGACTGTTTTTTTTGGTCCAGGGTTTTGTGGTAAAAATATATCTCGCTGATATTTTAAATTGTAAGCTATTCACATACAAATGTAGCTAATGTGCTCATCTCATTGCGAATATTAAATATTTTGCAAATGACCTCTACAGCAAGAAAAAAAAAGTTTTGCATAAGTTTATGACTACTGCTTTGAGTCAACTTTTAATAGCATTTGTTGCGCTTGAGTGAATAACGCGTCCTCTTCCGTAGGTTTGGTTCAAGAATCGGAGGGCGAAATGGAGAAAAAGGGAGCGCAACCAGCAAATGGATTTGTGTAAGAACAGTTACCTGCCCCAGTTCAGCGGACTAATGCAGCCGTATGATGACGTCTACCCCGCGTACACCTACAACAACTGGACCAACAAAGGCCTGGCCCCAACCCCGCTGTCCACCAAGAACTTCACCTTCTTTAATTCCATGAGTCCCCTCACGTCCCAGTCCATGTTCTCAGCCCCGACCTCGATCTCCTCCATGAGCATGGCGTCTGGGATGGGACACTCCGCCGTGCCTGGCATGCCGACCACCGGCCTGAGCAACATCGGTAACCTGAACGGTATCGGGAGCTCCGCGATCAATCCGGCCATGAGCTCGTCAGCGTGCCCCTACGGACCTCCGGGATCTCCTTACAGCGTCTACAGGGACACCTGCAACTCCTTAAGACTGAAATCCAAGCAGCATCCATCTTTCGGATATAGCGGGTTGCAGAGTCCCGGCTCTAGTCTAAACGCATGCCAGTACAACAGCTGACGAGTTAACCTCCAGTGAACGGACACCGTGAGAAATAACAACCGTACTGGATTTGGTGCGATCGGCATTTTGCAGTGGAATATGCGGATTGTCTGTGTTTACCTAAACTTGCACAACAATGTAAATCCATTGTTTGGATTTCAACGTTTTGGAGCAGGTTAAACTGATACATTGTACATAAATATAAACGTGGAACAAAATTTGAATATGACGCAGTGCTCCAAGTGGGAACAATGGTTGGTCAGAACACAAGCGTGTAATTAGCGCAGCGTGTCGTGGTAATTAGGCCTCGTGATGAGTCGTGTTCGTCGTGTTTGTATTAAGTGTCACGCAGAGGGTTTGTTGTCCTCGTGGCCTCTCATCGATAACCTGGATTCTTTAGTTCTTTCATTGTCGATAGATTTACCGCATGCTTACTTCGAGTGCAAAAAAATGTTTTGTAAAAATTATATGAATGTGTAGACTAAATAACAAAGCTATAACTTTATGTTGTACCCCTGTTGGTTGAAATTGTGCATATGTTTATGGAAATGTTTGAATAAACCTCAAAATTAAGAATTCCTAAAATAATTTCTCGAAAGGATTGGGCTGTATTTTAAAAAAGCGGACATTGTACATAATCGAAAATCAGCTTTTTTCATTGAAAAATATAGTATCTTTAAACAATCATTCAATCATATCTAAGGGTTTTTTTCCCTATTCGCCGAGCTAAATTTCAATGCATGAAATGTTGCCTTTTCTCTTTCCATATATTACGCTTGACATCAGTATGTGTCCATATATGCATGCACTAAATCCTTCCATTTGCTTTTTTTTAAATGCTCCAGCACATTTCTTAATTATAAATGATTTCCAAAGCACGCAATTATATCCAAATATACCTTTAGGATGAAAGAGAGAAAGGCAAACTTTAAAATCTATTCCTTATCTCGGTTTGCCACATTAAGTGACTGTTTTATCTGCATGGGTGTATTCAGGTGTAGCTATTTAGATGATACGTAGGAGAGGGTCTGTCGTAACTGATCTTTTCTTTAATGCCACTGATCCTTTTCCACTGATAATAATGCCTTTAATTTCCTAAAAGGTCGGCTGAGAGAGGCCCGTGTTAATGGTCACTTCCTCTGCTTTGCCCAGTTAGGCTAACAGAATGAGCTCACTGCACAATGTTGACATGCCTTTTCAAGGACGCGTTAAACCCATTCCCCAAATCAAACAAGAGACTGAAAGAAAGTGAACATCACATACCGAGGACAACGCCAAAGCCTCGAAGAAGAGAATCTGGTGAAAATAGAGCGAAGCACTTTTCAGTTACGTTCAGTCTTTACAGAAACTGACGCGCATTGACTTGTTAAGCGCTGCCACACATATTATAATAATTATTAGAAGTATTATTTCTTTATGCGCAGTAGCCTTGAGTAGAAATAGCATTGAAAATAACACTTCGAGCGGTTTTTGAATTGTTTCTGACAAAAACAAATTCTAGTGAATCACGCTACATTTTCTTATACCGTATGTTGTGTAAATTCTAGTTAGGATTAGATCAGTTGGATTTAAAGAAGTTTTTTTTTAGAATTAGATTTAAATAGGCTAGCATAACGAATTCTACAACTAAAGCGCACAAAAGAGAAGCGCGAAATAAATCGCCGGATTTTTGCAAATGTTTATTTTTTATATAGCCTACTGTCCTTCTAAAAGAAGTAAAAAAATTAATTGTCAGTAAATGACCATCATCCTCTCTGATCAATCAATCACTGATATGAAGTCAAGCCACATTGTGTAGATATTCTAATCGCTTATGATAAGAAGACAATGCACGTCACTTCAACGTGTTTAATTACTCATTCTAAATCAATCTTCATCAGTCTCGTAGGAAATCCATACTCTGGCACCTTTGGCTTTCCTATCTCCCTCAATTAGAGCTGGGTTAGAGAATGTTCTCCTTATGACAGAACTAAGAAAAGCAGAACATTAATGATCATATGCTCTCAACTAGGCTTATTTTTACATTTCAAAGTGTAGGGGGTTCATAATAAGCTAACGGATGATTACATTTAGTGTTACTATCTTCATGTAGTTATTGCTTTCGCAGTATTCAAATTACATAAACATCGTGGAAATTTAATAAAAGCATATAACAACAACAACGGTGACTCTAAAACGAACTGATTTTTAACATTACCAGTTTTTAACATTAAAGTATTTGGAACAGCTATTATGATATTATATATTGTATAATATTGTAACAATAACCAACAATAACTGAATTATCAAAGTTTCATCGGGTAACGTAAAATGTTGCAACATCGACATTTACTTTTTAAAATTCGAAAATTCGAACTAATCCGGGTCACACTAACGACAATATTGTGAAGGTTCAGCCCAGATAGAAACAGCTGCTCGTGCTCTTTAACGTTTTACAATAACTATAACAATAATGTGACATTTACTCTGGTGCGTCATACTCTCTATATGATTATTCAATCATTAGTCTATTATTACATGGAAAATTCTGTACATTTAAAGAACTCTTTTTTTTGTTTGTTTTCTTTACTTCTTGCTCAGTCAGCTCGTTCAGTGTAAAGCTGTAGCAACCTACATGTTATGACAATAAAAAGACAATATTTTGCCTGAAATCGCACTTAAAATTTAAATGATTTGTATGTTTAATCATAATCCATCGGTATAAACATCAAAAGAGTCTGTATGTTATAATGTACAGTCATTGCACTTTGTAATGTGAGTAATATTGTGTAATTATTCTGTCACAACAAACACAAAGGTTGTTTGGCAAAGGAAGATGGGACGCTTGATAAGACAGAATAACCATAACATTGATTGAAAAGGCATGTCGTTAAAAAAAAAGAAGCGGAATACTTAAATCACATAACTCGCGAGAAGCAATATAAGGACATTATGATTAATAACAACCCGAAAATATCCAATGTTCTGAGAAAAAAAAAACATTTAGATTAAACCATGGATTATTATCTATATATAATACAAAGTAGCTTGCTAAAGACTTTTAACCTAAATGAAGAAAAAATAGAATTAAACAAATCAATTAAAACCAGTCTCGGAAAGTCAGCAAAAACAAAACAAACCTTAAGCAATGCTTATGATCAGCCCAAACACATCAAATATAAATGTTCGAAACATAAAGACACAGTTTAAAACACTCGCATTTCTAACTGCCTGCAGCACACCAGTCCTGCCATGAAGGCTTTTATAGACTCACAAAACTGCCTATTATCATGTCTAGAGGGAATGATTAACCAAGCAGTTTTGTGATAGCAGGTACTTTACTCTGATTCTCTCTGATAGAGTTTCATCCTGCAGCTTCAGACTATTCAGATCTACTGAAAGAACAACTAGCGACCAGCTCCTTCTCTTTTATTATGATTAACAGACGCGCCAGGCGGCTAAATCGAGAAAAATTGTTCAGACTTAATTACATTCTCAATGCAAAATTACATGTGTTTGTGAAAGTTGAATTTTAGTGCAATAAGAACATTTGGGGAAGGAGAGCTTTGGGTGAAATCTCGTTCTTCTGTATAGTACACAAATATGTCAGGTATAGACCAAGGGTGAATAACTCTGATTAAAAAATAAAGATCACACTACTGTGTTCCTGTGCGTATTTGTAAGTAATGAGCAATAAATAGTAATTGTATTACCTGTAACAAATAAATAATAAAAAAAAAAAAAAGAGTAATACCTTTTTTGGTTACACTTTATTTTAAGGTGTCCTTGTTACAGTGTAATTATACATTCAAGTACTGAGTAATATTAATGAACATGTATTTACTATAGGGTTAGGTTTAGGGTTATTGCATGTAATTATGCATAATTTTGTGCTAATGCTAAGTACATGTATAACAAGGACACCTTAAAACAAAGTTACCCTATTTTTTTCATTACACATTGTAATTGAAATTGTTTTTGTAATTAACATATGATGTAGACATTAGTAGGTAAAGTGTTAATCGAACTGTGTATTTAAGGAGATCCTTGATTAAAACACGGGTATAGTGATAAATAATATTTACAAATATTACCACTGGAATAAATATAATGCAAACTGATTTAGTTTCGCCACACTAGCCGACTATGAACAACTCAGTTCAGATGGTGGGGGTCACATTTAGCAGCTGTTATTGCTGATTTTGCCCTCCTCAGTCAGTGAGCCTGTCAGTTTCACCGATTAAGAAACCAAGATAAAAGACTGACTTAATGTTTTCTTAAATTAAAAACAAAAGCGCTGCGCGAACATACAGTATACTGCTGTAATGGACTGACCTGGATGTAATTTATGGAAAAACTTTACCTGTAAACCTAAATCCAGCAGCTTCAGTGATACATTTAGTCGAGTGGAAACTGTCTTAAAAAAAGATAGTTCATCTAAAAATAAAATTTCTGTCATAATCACCATCAAGTTGTTCCAATCCTGTATGAGTTTCTTTCTTCTGCTGAACACAAAATAAGTTATTTTGAAGAATGTAACCAAACTGTTGATGGTAGCCTCTGACTTTCTTTCAGTAAGCCACAGTATTTTTTTTGCATACTATGGAAGTCAGTGGGGACTGTCAACTGTTTGGTTACACACATTCTTCAAAATATCTTCTTTTGTGTTCAGCAGAACCACCTGCAGTAAAGGGTCAAGGGTTCTGACATCAAACTCCAGAAAAGTTATTACTCCACCTCCATATTTGAGGTTTCTGTGCTGCTTGACCAAACTGGGGTGTGTTTCCCAAAAGCATTGTTAGATAACTATGGTCGTTAATTCCATTGAACTCTATTGGTAATGATGGAACTTGCGACCATAGTTGCATTTGGGAAACGCAGCCCTGGCTGTCAGTGGAGAATGATGACTTTTGCAGCCAGAGGGTTTAGTTACAGCATCTACCAGCAGGTTAACTGGACCGTGCCAGCCTTGACCTTGTGGCTGGAACAGGAATGAGATGACCACTGGATCTGTGGCAGGCTTTAACATTACAGATGGGCTAAAAGAGGAAATAAAGGCTAAGGCAGTTACTGAAGGTTACAGCTCCTGGCTTGACCAAAGGAATCTTCTTGAGAAACTGAATAAAGCTAAGGTGTCCCCAAGGAAGAGTCATGGAGAAAAAGAAACCTCCAGCTTAAAGAAACCAGCTGACAGCACAATGTGACAAAATAAAGAAATAATTATACAATACAACATACAAAACTCCAATTATTTACAGAAATAAACCAAACGAACAAAGGAAACAACCTCAAACCAAAAACTGCAATTCTTCAATAACAGCACTCTTCAATAATAACTAATCTTACCGAACGCTAGTTACAGACTAACTAGCAGCTCTATTATCTGACAGTTTACACTCACGGGTAATCATATTCTTTAACATTAAACAGATTAATATGATACCATACAATATATGATATGATACCGTGATACCATAAACTATCATACTCGCTTTGGGTAAACAGAGAATTGCTTAAATTTAAAAAAGCATAAGCACCATAACAAACAAACAGCTCCTCGCCTTCCCACCATACTTGGCGTCCTCTATCATTATTCCAGCAAGGGTATAAGAACATTGATAAAAGTCCTTTCAGGTCTTTTAAGAGGTAAAATATCTGCAGCCATGTATGAGCAATATGGGTGATGTCTGTTGGTTCGGCCCTCAGCTGGTCAGTCCGAGACATAACAGTTTATCTGTATGTGTGTTCAACCACAGTGTCTGCTATGGCACCGATGTGCCAGCTAACATCCACTTCAGTGCCACATCAAGTTAAATACATAGTTTTTAAATTCATGTATGTCTTTATTAAACAAAGAAGGGTATTGAAAGAAAGGGGAATTGGGGCACAAGAGAGCAACCCCAACCATCTGCAGAGGACAGCTGGGATCACACTTCGGCCCCTCTAACAATATTTGAGAAAGAAGATAATATTTCACAGTGAATCTGTAGGGCTGAAGGGAGCGAGACTGCAATTTGTGCATTGGAGTCTTTCATGCATTCCAGTCACTGTAGTCGATAGTCTGTCTCTAGCACAAAGGGTCTCCCCAGAAGGTAGAAATGGAGGGAATCCAGGGCCCATGTTCTAGCCAAACCCTTCTTCTAGAGTATCACGTCTCTCAGGGAAATCCGGCTGAGGAATGCCAGCGATATGCAATCCCCTTCTACTGACTCCAGAGGCATCTGTCTGCAGGAAAGAACGTTTGCTAGAAGAGTCTCCACTCCACAAGTCGATGTAAAATCGAAGTGCTCCATCCTTTCGGGGACTAGCATGATGAAACTACACCACTCACTGATGAATGTTTTAATGACACCGATGGAGCGCATAATGTCCAGTTCATCTGTAATCACATTTATCAGATGTTCGGGGATACAAAAGCTCGTTTGGAGGGATGGGGTTACTTCAGCACCCGATTAGTAAATCCAGGTTTCTTCTGAGACAGCTCAACTGCTCTGCCTGGTCTCCTTGAGGTTGCTCCAGACCGGAAACATCCAGCACTTGTTGTGTGCAGCTAGTTTAGAAAAGCTGTCCTGTTGGTTCATACTCCTTACCAATGGCACAAAGAGTTGGCTCTGCCCTGGGGTGGACTTTTTTCAGCAAGTTAATATAGCAGTTTTACTCTTTCTTTCTCTGCTCCGGCAATGAGATCTTGCAGGTGATGCTGCCAGTCTTTCACATTACTTTGTAGGGTCTATGCCAACAAAGCAACTTGTTTTCAGAACTTGGCACTAAGAATCCCTCCGTGGCACTCATTCCAAGTTTTCTGAGAGTGCTGGGATCCTGGGCCAGTGATGTAATTTCTTCCAGATGGTCTCTGATTTGGATTATATATTGGACCACACTGTATGTACTATCCTTGGGCCCCACTAGGTAAGGAGGTTAGGAGCAACCACTAGGTAAAGCAGGAGTGGGCAACTCAGGCCCTTGAGGTCCAAGGCCCTACAGAGTTTAGCTCCAACCCTGATTGTACAGGCAAACCTGCATGTAGCTTTCTAGCAATCCTGAATCCTGACCGTGATTAGCTTGCTCAGGTTAGATGAGAACTGGAGCTAAACTCTGCAAGAAAGTGGATCTCGAGCACCAGAGCTGCCCATCTCTGAGGGTAACCACTGGTCCCAGTCAGAAATTTGTTCAGCATGCTATTCAGGGTTTGGTTGAAACATTCAACCAAACCATCAGTCTGGAGATGGTAAGGTGTGGTTGTAATGCAAAATAAGAGCAGACATTCAATCCCAGTTTCTTAGATTTTCTTTTCTCCGAAGCCGGTAGACAGTGCAGTGTGCCAAAATAGGAAGAAGTTTAAAAACACCTATAGATGGAGCCCCAGGTTACACCCACCTAGAGTCACCATCTGCCAATGGCAATTAGGTTGTGTTTAACGATCAAAGTTTTCCTGAAGGTCAAAATCACCTTCATTTCGGCTGGATTTCATTCAACATCAAGTTCGTTTAAATATGTTCATTATTGAATTTCCCTTTGAGTACACTGGGGCCTGGACAGTGGTGTTGAATTTCTTTCTTTTGTACAATCTGCCTGGTAGATTGGTGGATCTTAAACTCTTTAGAAATAGTTTTGAAACCATTTCTAGTCTGGTAAATATCAACTTTTCTTCAGAGTTTCTCAAAAAATCTCTATTGACTGGGGCATGGCAAACCCTCGGTGACCTGTGCGGAGCTCCCGGCAAATATATGGACGCTCTGGGGATGAAACCAGTATGTTATCGGAGGACCTGGACCACAGAAGGCACAGTTTGTTTATCACATAGGCCTACAGGTGACACCAATGCGGTTGGGGTTGAAATTTAACCCAGTAAAATTCATTTAAATGGAAGGACATGATGTAGGAAACCTTGTTATCTTGATTCGCAGATATTTGACTGCTGTGGCTAGTCCCCAAACACCACAACATTTGACTTCCAGCAGCAGACAAGAAACACTATTCTTGCAAACAATGCCAGACTACAGTTCCTGAAGATGTTGTTTTCTACTGCTAACTCAACCTAGCTCTGTTTTACCACAACATCCAAGGTTTGTGGAAAGAGTTGGTGCAGTACTCTTCAGTAAAGAGTGAGTTAATTAGATTGGCCATTGGTAATGCAACAAAGCAACTTAATGCAGATGAGCAGCGAAGCACTGTGTGACTACCAATGGGAGCACTAAAAGTGATCCGCCGGCTGATACAGGTGGCATTTGGGACAGCCTGCTAGAAACCAACAGCTCAGTGACCCACAATCTCCAGCGATTAATGCAGCTTAACAGACCTGTATAATACCTTCAGCTTTTCAGAGGTGAAATCATCATAGATGAGTAAACTGACTATGATAGCAATCAACCAGTGGAAAACAAGTACTGTAGAGTCTACTACAGCAGTTTTAACGAACAATAAAATGAAATGAAGTTAATAAGATCTTTTGTGATATACTAGTCATGACTGTGTTTGTGGATGTGGAGTCATTCCCTTGTTAGAAACTAAAAAAGAAGTCATTAATACAATGCTGGTAAGTGTGGAAATCACTTGCGATATCGACACACATTGTATCGAGAGGATCAATCCTTGCATAAAAGTATTAATACCAAATGTTTTACCAAATGCTAAAAAAATTAATGCACAAAATGAACTTTAAAGTGGGGAAATATAATACTTGTTGTAATTGATTTTTTAGCAAAGGTGACCGTACGAGAGGATGTAGAAAAAGATTGCATTTGCATCTGTTCCTCACACGCAATCACATGCAAACCAGATATTAATATTACAGCACACAAATAAAATACTTTTTATGATCATTTTATGGTGCATTTGGTGTGTATTTTATGGTCATTTTTAAACCCAAAGCACTTTCATAAAATTGTTGCACAGCAAACAAAATAAACATTGCATGATAATTATTGGTTTAATGGTTACAGAAATTGTATTCACTTCATAATTTTAAAAAGTAGTCTTGTTTAAAATTATGTAATCTTTGAAGTGAAAATGAAATGCAGTAATTTTAAATGAAAACAGCAAACTGCCTTAAATCATTCGCTTAATTATCAATGCTAAAATGTCTATCTAATAAGAAATAATCTTGGAATACTTTAAAACAAAAATCAGTTTATCAGTTTCAAATGTGGCCCATGGTCACGACTCACAAGCCTGATCTGAGCCACATGCTTCCCACCAACAATCAGGCCTGGTGTTTTATGCTGTGACTCATGTCAGGGCTAGCTCTGGCACCAGGATCACCTGCGCTCTGTCGGCTCACTGAGGTGCACACCATGTCTACATGTCTATATGAAACATACTGTACGCTCTTTCTCGTCCTAAGAAATTATGAAAATGTGTTGTCATTTTGTGTAGCCCAAGTAAACGTGGTACAGTCAAAATGCTGCATGCTTATAAACTGACTAAAAGGAAAATATGGGTCTGTACAAGTTTCCTGCTGACATTTCAGAGTACTCTGGGGTTTTAACATCAGCTCTCATTACAAATGAAACGCATGGAGTTTGGCACTCAAATCATTATGAATTTTTTAAAAAATATATATATTCTTTTTCAAAAACTTCATATGACATACTCAGAGGTCTAGATGCTTGTCATGGTTACACAGCACACATATTTGTCAGGGTTCTGTCACTTTGGTCTCGTTTTCTTGTGGTTTTATGACAGAGCCCTGACACTCCCGTCATGTCTTGTTTTCATGTTGTCTCGACGCTTTGAATCTTTTCCCGAAACAGTCAGAGGAAAGCCTCAGTGCTTCACGAGGCTTCATTTGCTCATCACTACTACTTCCTATTGTCCGACAGTGCCCTGTGAAGGGGACTTAAGTGGTCATCTTAAAGCTCGGGGAGTGTATACGTTTAGTCTGAAGGGCTGCAAACAGCATAGTGAACAAGTGTCCGTCGATACAGAAAACGGAAAACGGAAAATTTGCTGGCCCACTGCATATAGCAATTATCAGACATTCATTATAAATTATATTAATAATACATGTTTTTAACTTAAATTTTTTTATATGTAAAAATGCACCTGAACAAATGATTTAAAACTGTATCAGATATTTAATGAATATGAAATGTATCTACTAACAGTATTCCAACATCTGTTTGATATGCATTTACCAGAATCATGTAGATCCGAATAAGAAAAATTATTTTAAACACACACATGTGTGAATTAACAAATTAACTATTTCCCTTTTTGGGAATACAATACAGAAGATTTGAAATATTGAAAATGAATGTACGTTCCAGAAGAAAGAGCCTCTACAGGGACAGAGCCACCTTATCAATGAATTTGGCCAGTCGAATGTCCTTCTTTGACAGTCCTCCACAGTCATGTGTCGATAAAGTGATCTGGACCTGAAAGACAGCCAGAAATTCAGTCATGATCAACAGCTAGCTTTCGATATATCCACCCCTTTACAGATCACTAGGGGTGTTCCTCAGGGCTCTGTTTTGGGGCCGCTACTTTTTATTACTCATGTTAACGTTATCATTATAAATGCTAGGTTTCATGTTTATGCTGATGACACAGTGATGTCCTCTATCCGTGTGTTGGGCGACTGCAGTAGTGAGTATTGGGAACAGCCCAAGCCTGTCCTGTCCTGCAGTTACTTTAATAAAGACGTCGGCCTACCGCACAGTTGCTGATAAGTAAGCTGATTTACGAAACCACTAATGCTTATTTCACAAATAAATTTTCCACTACAGATCGTCAGGATTGTTTCCCAGTGCTCGCTCCACTTTTCTCACTCGGCCTGACATGAAATGTGAGCTAGTGCACTACGTAGTGCGATTGTTTGCCGTGCAAATGCGACACTTTCAAAGGCCTGATGTGTGTGGCCTCTCATGTAGTTTAAACACAGTGTATTCATGTTAAACATTTGGAAAAACTTTATAAACTGCTGCTCAACAGTGAGAAATATGTGGCTGGGTTTGAAGTTATTACCTTGTTATAAACATTGAACCACTCCGGATGATGGTTCATCTTCTCTGCTTGCAGAGCCACTCGACACATGAAGCCGAATGCCTGAGGAAAAGAAAACAAACGCAGCGCTGGAAGATCACAGGACTCTCTAAACTCATCTAGCACACAGTTTAAGCACCACAGTTTTGCACTAGACAGGTTCTCCTTGATTATTAGCTGATCAACACGAAATAACGGCGAACTCTGGTGTGGCTCGTGTGCCGGCCAAAAATGACAGAATTTTTTATTTCAGTTAGGGTTATGTACTATTTTACTTTGATAATGTAAACTTTTATGAATATTTTTAGGGGTATATTTTATGGTACTGAAGTATGGATGATTTATTCATTACCTGTTACCAATTTCTAAGCATAGACCTGAAAATTAAATTTACAACTTAAACTGTCATAAATCTTGAGTGAGCACAACCTTAAGTTTGGTCTCTTTTAAAGAAGACACTTGGCAGATTTTTTTGCTTAAGTGAAAAAAAGAGAGAAAAGAAGAAATTAAAGCTAAAAAAGATATAGCTGTTATAGTCGTTAGGTTATATAGGTAAGATATAGGTTATCGATGTTTAAGTATATTGTTATGAAAGTGCACAAAAACACTATTTTCAAATTTTATATGAAAAAATATAGGTAACTCTTTAGGTATTCATAATGTACATTGTAATGCATTATATATTTTCATAAATAGATATAACGAAAGTTAAAATGCATTATAATGTTTGAAGGTTTGTTTGTCATGTGTTTTAATGCATTATACTTTCTAAAGATGAAACATAAGTATTATAATGTATTATAACTGTGGTTACAATTATTCATCAGATCATACGATACATTATAAGGCATGATTCATGCATTAAAACTACCTTTATGAGTTACATAAAAAGGCTTTAAGTAAAGTGTTACCAAAATATTTTCCAAAATATGTTTTACTCTAAAACTGCTTGAAAATCAAAGCCATAAATCTAAACAAGTTGTGTTCCACATCTGATATCTCAAAAACAATGAGCTTTCAGTGCAGTACCAATCATTTCCACTACATGAAATTCGCTTGCCATTCATTTCCATTGTGGTCATTTTTGACAGAGTGTGTGTGTGTGTGTGTCTGTCAGTCTGTCTGTCTGTCTGTG
>NW_015554047.1:251809-255213 GCF_001515605.1 Sinocyclocheilus anshuiensis
TGTGTGTGTGTGTTCATATACCAAATGCCAAAACTTTTACCATGTTTCGTACCATTCCGATAAAGTAATAAAAAAAAAACATTTCTGGTCAAAATTGACTGAACAGCACCAGAGGGTTAAAAAGCTGAACAGTATATTAACTGTGAAGCCAGTCACTGTGAATACCAATTTTTGAAAAGCATATATTTTGAATAACTTAACAAGGCATACATAGTTAAATCCAATAACACATTGTAATGGGACATTCTGTATATAGTACTGAACAGAGGAATGGATGGTGGCTTTGGCAAAGTGAATAGAGATGTTCTGTAGAGTCCAGAGCAGCAATTGTTTCAGTTTATAAAACTTCACATAGGAAGTCTCAATCTAAATAGTGTGAGTACGTGAGCTCAGATGTTTAGCTGAGCTGAGATTGGAGGATGACAGAGTTACTGCGTCCTCCAATCAGAGGTCAGATCTCGCTCGAGAGAAAAAACGCACTGGCTATTTCAGAGCAATTTCCCAATGCAATCTCAATTAAGCCTTTAAATACTTCCTTAGCTAATTAAGTCAACTGAACCGCCATTGTACACAAGCCTTCGCAGACAAATCTGTGGGCTTGGCCAAACTCTCTCATAATGAAACAGGAGTAGTTTAAAAAAAAAAGAGGAGGAGGAAATTACGAGTGTCGTATATTGTAAGTAATTTGGGGAACACATGATGTAACACAATTGGTTATTTTATCAAACCAGCTATCAAGCAAACCGTCCTGTTATTCATTTAAAGTGATTGACAAAATCCTGCAACTCGACTCCATCGGCAATTTAAATGCACGGTCTGCTTTTGCTCAGCTTTCATTAGGAATATTGGCAATTATTCAATAGCAGGGCATGTTAACGATCGCCAAAACATTTCCTTTTAGACGTTTGGTTTCTGGCAGGCAAAAAACAAGTCAGTATATGACAACAAAATAAGCTTTGATTACTGAACTGGTCCAATTTGATCTGACTCGAGCTCTGAGTACTGAATCACAAACACAAACAGCATTTTACAATCTAGTGTTGTTCAACATTAAATACGCATACGGCAGACTAATAGGCACTAGAGAGGTCAAGGACGGAGGTTCTGGGGTCTTTCGTTTGCTCTGTATTGTGCAGCGACGCCTCGCTCTGTCATGAGCGGGTAATTAGTCTTGACATGTTACAGGCCCTCATCTACAATAATCAGAACCACCGCTGCACGTTTCCCCGCACGCCACTTTAGGGGCATTTTCTGTTATTACGGCATGATTGTCATAAAGCACTGGATGAGCCCAGCGGCCTAAACGCACACAGATCGGGCTGCGGAGGCTGCGTTACGCTGCTAACGCCTCGCGTCAGATGCTTCAGAGCATAAATGAGCGTGATTACGACTCCTCTCAGGGGCCCCGGCCCTCCTGATGCCAACAGCTGCCAATCGGCTTGATATAATGCTCTCCTAAATGTGCAGGCTTCTCTCTGAATGTCTTTGGAGAAAGGTAATAATACGGCATCGACATGCATCATAGTTTTACCATTTAAATCGCAGAGTTTGATCATTTATTCCACATCAATGGCTCTCTGTTGGTTTTGTTTGAGGACTCTGTGGCCACCAAAATCATATGAAGGTCAAAAGGGTTTGTCGTCTCTTAAAAAAACTGATCTAATTGATCTAAAAACTGATCTATTGATTTTGATCACAACTCAAGTGCTCTGAGACACAACAGATGGGAGTTAGATTTCTTTGAAGGGTTTTGCTTGAGTTCATCATCGCAATGGCTCTGATAGAGGCGTTTCTGCAGGTTTAATGAAAATTTAACACTTTTTTAAGAGCAAATTTAAGTAATAAATTGAATGGAACACAATATGGTCTCTGAATGCAAATGTCTTGAATTATTAATGCTTCAAAGTTTGAAAACACAACTTCCAAAATATCTTTATTACTTTTTAATTAATTTTACAAAAGACTTAAAGGTGACATATCATGAAAATCTGACTTTTCCAGGTTGTAAGTGCTATAATCAGGTCCCCGGTGCATCTACCAACCAAGGAAACGTGAAAAAGATGAACCCAGTAACTTTGTTTTGGGAAGCCTTTTTCTGCAAGCGTCTGAGAAAACCAGCGCGTCTGATTTCTCTCTCCTAGTGACGTTGCAAAGGGATCTCATTATAATATTACTGCCCCTTAATCTGTACGTTTAGTTTACACCCACGGCACCAACATTGTGTTTTCGCAAGAGACAGCGGTGTACTAGTTCTAATGCTATGGTGAAAGTTTGAGCAGAACATGCTAACTGTTCTGTGTTTGTCTGCACAGACGAGCACAGAACACTGTTTAGAGTCCCAGCCTCAGAGGAGACAACAGAGCAGTGCATTTATTGATTTATTTACTGTATATTGCTGCTGCCACACAGATCTAAAATAAACAAAGCAGATTTAGTGGCGGGGAGCAGCAGCTCATTTACATTTAAAGACACAGGCCCGAAAAACAGCTGTTTCTGCTTCCACTCAAAATAGGCATTTTCAAAATGATATAATAAATGATCTGTGGAGTATTTTGAGCTGAAACTTCACAGACACATTCTGGGGACACCAGAGACTTATATTACATATTGTAAAAAGGGGCATAATATGTCTCCTTTAAATTGCTCGTCACAAACTCTAGAATATGGAAATAACTTCTGATCACACTGCAAAAAAGTTATGTTTTTCTAACATGTAATCTAAAGATCATTCACTGCAGAAACAAAATGGCATAGATAACATATTAAGTCTTGTTTTATGAGAAACTCATGAAAGTTAAGTGAGTTTATGATTAAAAGAACACATATCTGGCAAGGGATTATCAACATAATTGATTTTTTCATTTACCATTGAAAGATGTTTGTTCTTCAAACAAAAAAACTCACTTAATTTTGTAATTTAATTTGTGAATTAAGACTTTTTAAGACCCACAGAAACCCTGAAGTAGCCATCTAAAGTCCAGGACGATGAAGGACGATGAAGGACGCCGAGAACGAAATACACGCAAAAGAGAGAACGAGAACGACTGAGATGGGCAAATGGAAAAAAGTGAGGTCAATATTACAAGGGAAACATTTCCATTGTGGAAATGGGAAAAACTAATTCCAAACAAAGTGAACAAAAGACAGCGTGAAAGAGAAACAGAGAGACTGATGGGATAGTTAGTGGTTTTCTGAGGCACATGAAACATTTTAACCAATCTGATTGTTTGTGAAAGAAATCATTTTGATCAAAACTTAAATTGCTGCCAAGAACAGCTCTGCTGTGGCTCACGGTAATACAGACTAAACAGTGCCGTATCTGTTAGGAGCACAGAAGAACTGCTTTCTGTTAATACATATGTGTACTATTTGTAAGCAGTCCAGCTGCAATTGCTTTGGCAATA
>NW_015554047.1:255303-263819 GCF_001515605.1 Sinocyclocheilus anshuiensis
ATCTATCTATCTATAGGCAGCAGCAGCTTCGTTCATAAGTGTTAGCGGCTCTATTGCGCCATCTGTCGGGTAAACATTTCACTGCAGGTTTAATAGCGTGTTCTAATCTTGTATCGGTCAAAATAACGCAAACTACACACAAGGCCATCTGCAACACATTGATATTGTGTTTGTGTGTTTGACCTGCTTATAAGTGTGCGTTTACCTACTTTTTGAGGACAAATATGTACCCGGAAATGATGCTCATTTTGTATAAAAATTAAAACAGAAAGTGTTTTTAATAAATTGTATAAAAAATAAAAATGTCTGTTATAGTATAGGTTATAGTCAAATTACCCCAGCACAGCAAGAAAGAAAGAAAGAAGGAAAGAACCTCCATAAAAGATAATAGTTTTGTCGCTTTTCAAACGTGTAATTCCTCTAGATGGCGCTCGAGTCCAGCTTGCTGACTGGCGCTATCAATTTATGTCTCAAACTCAACAAGCCCATAAACACGCCATGCCTCACTTTCTGGGAAAACCAGTTTAATTTCTCTGATTAGCTTCCAAATACTAGATCGTGTTAGTATTCAACCAGTCGCTATCCTCCAGCCGCGACGCCGCTGATTGGTCGAGCAGCTGCCGACGTCACACTCACGCACACTCACGCACAGCTGCGAATGAGCGCGTTCGCAAGTCTTGGTCGAAATGAGAATAATGTCTTACCATTTCCCCGCGCCCCGCCAGCAGACAGATAACAGCGGGTTAGTTTAGTGAAAGCGCTCGGGTCAGAGTCTCTTCTCCAGCTCTTCTCCACTGCAGGGCTGCCCCGAGCGCCTGATCACAATCACACAGTGTGCACCCTAGTGAGGGCCCTTATAATCCAGCTCTTCTCAGGGTTGTAGACTAGAGTCCTCAGCATTAACCCATTAAAACCCACCCGTAAAGAAGGTTTTCATTTATAAAGCTCTAAAAATGTTACTGACTGGTGTTAGACCTCAGCTGATACTACAGAACAGAACTAAACAAGTACACGACAATACGAGCAGACTCTTTACATTCATACACTTATTTATTCTGCAAGTATGTACATTGGAATCACAGGAGAGACTCTAGTCCTGATGCTCGTGTTCTGGTCCTGGAACGAGCCAGCGCATGCTGTCTGAGCAGAGGATGGCATAGAGAGTGAAGCCGGATATGAACAGAACCGAAAACACGAAGAGCCAGTCGATGCCTTTGACAGGAGCCGCAGGCAGAGGCCCGGCGCGGTCTTCCTCCAGGACGGCCTGATCTGGACTCGCTTCAAAACCTAGAGGACGGTGGGAAACCACACAAAGTCACCATGCAGTGCATACACTGGATATGCATCACTTCATCATAGAAACAGCTGCAGTTTAACCCCATAAGTGCCACCAGCTCACCTGTGTGCCGCCTGGCGCTCGCTTTTTCGTTATCACATATTTTATATCATTTGAAAGCTTAAAACCCCCAAATTCATACTGTGAAAACCATTTTGAAAACGGACGTTGCGTTACCATGGAAATCGACTTACTTTAAAAATCCTTTAGCGGTCTCCTCCCCTTTAGTGGGCGGAGTCAAGTGTCATATTACAAAACGTATTACGGTCTTTTAGAATCAAAAGTTTTTATAATCTTGACAAAATACAGTCTCAAGAATTCCATATTTGGTGGTTATTTTGTGATATAGTAATATTTACAGAGAAATGTAGACATTTGTGTGCATTAAAAAAAATCGATGGCGTTTTGATGGCTGTTTGTGGTATAACGCCCTACATAAAATCTCAATTTCTTTTATATCAACTTCAAATTTGAAACATTTTATTTAGACATAAGGCTTTAATTTTATAGCAATTTTGGATTCAAAAATATTTTGTAAAATATTTATTTTATAGAAAATAAGAAAAAATGGTACAGTGCATTTTCTTTACAGTAAATGTAAACTTCAATAATTTTTTGATACTTTCATATTTTGAAATGATTCCACTTGTGCAATAATCTGCAGATTGTCTTCTTAAAAAAAAAAGACCTTAGGTCTGTATTCTAAAGCATTCATGAATAATAGCAATTTAAGTTTGGATAGTGCACTTTCACGTCTATGGTCAAAAATGGGGGTGGCGCTTAAGGGGTTAATACGAGCTGTGCTTCTGAGCACCACACCTGTCTGGTTTGTGATGAACGAGCTCAGCGTTTCCAGCGTTCTGTCTGTCTGGTTGAACCTGGCCATGGGTTTGGCTCCTTGAAACAGCAGTATGTTGGGGACGGCCACCGTGCCGAAGCGCGTGGAGAGACTGAACAGAGCGAGAGAGAAACACAGCTGATGAAGACAGAAGCAGCCTCAGCGGGCCACATTACCAGGAAGAACGCCCCTGATCAACCTGCTGTGCTGGGACGCGTCGAGCGCCAGGAACTGCATGCTGGGAAAGACTCGCGGCAGGGCGTTGAAGTGCGGGGCGAGGCTTGCCGAAAACTGACACCAGGTGGTATAAAAGAGAACCAAGGAGCATTCGGTGCCGTTGGCATTCAGGAGCTCCATCAGGTCCTGCGGAGAAACCACAATACAGCTTATAGATCTTACTGTGAGCTATTCATCTGTGGATATGATTCAGGTTTAAAGAATAGTTTGAACTCCTAACGTTTAATTAAAATGTCACGCTCATCTGAGAGCCACGCCCCCACCACACCTCAACATCCAATCAGCAACAGATATACAGAACCAAGCCCCGCCCCACGTATTTCTTTAGCACAAACGCGTTTCACTCAGATGCAGAAGAACAGATGTGTTCTACATCCGTCTCATGGTGACCCGAGTCCATCTTCAAGAAACAGCTCAAAACGCATCTCTTTCGTCTTCATTTGACTTTCCAACTCTAGCACTCTCTATTCTAATTCTAGTTGATCTACTGGTTTTCTTTTTTATTTAAACAAAAAAAATCTATTCTAACTACTTGTTTTATTTAAAAAGAAAGAGAGAGCCTCTAACACTAGTTTTCTCTATTCTTGTGACTTGTTTTATTTTTATTTAAAAAGAAAGAGCCTCTAACACTAGTGTTCCCTATTCCTTTTCTATTCTATCTACTTGTTTTCTTTTTATTTATTATAAAATAAACCTTAACCAAGACTTATCACAGCATTTACCTGTTACTGCTCTTTTCTTGTTTTGATTGCTTCTATTGTCCTCATTTGTAAGTGGCTTTGGAACAGCTGTTTTACATTCTAATAATATTTGACACTATCACTGTTGTACTGTATTTGTGAGAACTGTAGCTCAGCTGAGCAGAAGAGACTTCCTTCTTTAGCACGGCTTCACCTGAGACGCGTTGAGAATCTGGACCGTGACGCGCTCCGTCGCGCTGATGTTCCTTCGGTCGCAGGTCACTTTGTATGTCTTGGCGGTCTCGGTGAGGTTGTGGCTCTGGGGCTCTCCGGTGTCGCTGTGAAGGACGGCGGACAGCAGCGCTTCGGTCTCGGTCTCGGTCTCGCATCGGCCCTCAGCGCACGCTTCCCCCGCCAGCTGCTCCAGCTGCTCCGGATCCCACGGGCCGGCGGCCCCCGCTGCATCTGAGGAGACAGAGAGCCTTGTCACATCACCGCTCGCCCAGAGTTTCTGTCACGATTCGGTGTTTGTGTGTTTATACCTCCGTCTGACAGACGCACGAGTCCGGCGAGAATCAGCCAGATCGCCACACCGCGGAATCTGCCCGGTGCTGAGCCCATTCTGCCGCCGCTCACGGACAGAGCTCAGAATCAGCGCATGACTCGCGATGATCTTAATGTAGATGTTTTCTTTCAATGGACTGAAAGAGGAAAGATTCGGCTTCCGGTTCCGGCGCAGCTACGGCGAGCGAGCGGAGTCACGCTGGTTATTCAAACAATATGTCGAAACAGGTCGACTAATAATACACCGTTTATTCCTCAAGGGGCGTTTGACGGCCAAGATGCGATTTTGTGTTGAAATTTGAGCACTAACTCAGAAATGAGAAATTCCTTCTTGGCCTGTTAAAGAGAATCCGCTTCATAATGCGGTTAAACACAAACCACTGTGATTGGTCCATCCACAGAAGGTCCATATGTGGTTTATCTTACTTTTCCGTGCGCTTCTGTGGATGGACCAATCACAGTGGTTTGTGTCATTTAAAATAAGGTATCTTGTAGAGGTGAGGTGTCCAAGTCGCAACATCTAGCTACTGGGGTGCCTCAGGGCTCAGTACTTGGACCACTTCTTTTATAGCTGCTCGCATCTCAGCTTGTCTAACAGACATTTCTTGCTGGATGACGGACCATCACCTTCAACTCAACCTGGCTAAGACAGAACTGCTTGTGGTTCCAGCAAACCCATCGTTTCATCACAATTTCACCATCCAGTTAGGCTCATCAACCATAACTCTTTCAAAATCAGCCAGAAACCTTGAGTTATGATTGATGATCAGCTGACTTTCTCAAACCACATTGCTAAAACTGTCTGGTCCTGCAGATTTGCTTTATTCAACATCAAGAAGATCAGACCCTTTCTTTCGGAACATGCTTCACAACTGCTTGTTCAAGCTCTTGTTCTGTCCAGGCTGGACTATTGCAATGCTCTCTTGGCAGGTCTAACAGCCAGTATAGGAAAAAAAGAACCCCTGCAACGTGTACTGCGTTAAGCTATCTGAGACTGGTCACAATACTTACATTTTATTGCTCTTTTGTTGTTTTGATTGCTTCTATTGTCCTCATTTGTAAGTGGCTGTGGATAAAAGAGTCTGCTAAATGACTGAATGTAATTTATACCTCAGTCGACTTAATTTCATGTTGAGGTCAAAACATACCTTTAATCGATATCAAAAAGTAAAACTATGAAATCAATGTGGTATTTTTCTTTGATTGTAAAATATGGGCTATTCTTGTGTTCTTATATGTAGGCCTATTGTTTACGTTGTACACTTCTTTAAAACCATTAACGCAAAATAATATTCCAAAGTTATTCGGTTATTGGTGTAAAATGAAATAAACAGCAATAAGACTTCCTTGATGTAGTTACAATTTAATAAAACATACACAAACATGTATTTCTTCATATTGTAACTGTATTAAAAAGTAAATGAACAAGAACAAAATAAAAGCCCACGTCACTGATTATATGAATGTAACAAATATTGAACATAAACCTGATCTTAATGCCACACATTGCTACTAACAGGCTACGCACTACTCACCTCAAATCATCGTGATATTAAACCATAAGAAGATTTTTACATCACTTGTTCACAAGATGCTGACAGCATTCCCACACCAACAATAATCATCAGAGTCAGAATAATCAATACAATACAAAAGGAACTATTACAAGACGTGTGGTGATTGACGTGTGTAATTACAGAGCGCGTGTGTCATGTTTCCATCACATCTCCAGTCACGGACCCCTGACCATGCACACGCTATAGAGAGCTGCTGGAGTTCTTTGGTGGAGTGCTGGAATGGGAGAAACACGCTTCAATGAAACTATTGCACTCGTTATTGTGTCACTATGTAAATCAAGCTTAAGAAACGAGCCCACGAACAACCCAACATGACATGCAATGGACATTCAGAGTGACCACAGAGCACCAGAGATGTATTTACAGCTTCAGCTGAGGGAGAAACGGCCAGGCGGCCTGCCACGCTCAGCAGAGTCCAGTGACCTGTGTGTGTGTGTGTGTGTGTGTGTGTGTGTGTGTGTGTGTGTGACAGACGAGTTCAGGAGTTCAGGAGTATGATGGCAGAGTGCTGTGGATGGGTACCGGCAGAGCGTTTCTCGACTGACCGCCGTCTGGACACATGGCCGCCGGGGAAAAGACCTCCGATGGCATGACGCTGATCGGCGGCGGGGTTTTTTGGTTTCTTACGGGGAAGCCGGTGAGGAGGAACGGCGGAGCTTGAAACAGCATTTTTGGCGTTCTAGATGAGGAAGAAAAACGGACATGATTTCATGAAGACACACAATCCAAGCCCAATGAAAAGCAGCCAAACACTAACAGAACATACACTGATGGAAAACACTGCCAAACATTAAAGGGTTCATTCACAGAACTTTCTTCAGACTGATTAAGCTCCAATAAGGGCCTCATCAATCCTCCTGGGAAGTTCGTATATCTGAGTTGGGAAATTGTAATTATGATGTCAGGTGTGTTCAGATTACTTTGTTCAGAGAAAGATGGCGATGTACCTTTTCTACAAAAAATTCAGTGAGATTTTTAAGCTCTAGTACAAAATGATGAATAAAGGATGTGTGTCAGTGTTTTTTTGCTTTGTTTTTATTCAATTTATGAAGGTGCTGTAAAGCAAACTGTTATATATTTTGTTGTTCACGAGTTCGCCTGCCCATCCAGCCCTGATGGTTAAAGGGATAGTTCACCCAAAAATGAAAATTCTGTCATTAATAACTCACCCTCGTGTCGTTCCAAACCTGTAAGACCTTCGTTCATCTTCAGAACACAAATTAAGATATAAATTATGTCATTGTTTTCTTTGCATACAAAAAGTATTCTTGTAGCTTCGTAAAATTACGGCTGAACCTCTGATGTCACATGGATTATTTTAATGATGTCCTTGCTACATTTCTGAGCCTTGATCGTGTTAGGATCCTTGCTGTCTATGGAGGATCAGAGAGCTCCTGTTTCTTTAGAGAAAAGTATTATTTTTCCTATTTTTACTGTTTAATTCACACTGGAAGCCGGAGGGCGCCCTCGTGCAGAAACTCCACATGTGCATCCAGAAGTAATACTACTGACCACGCTCCAGGAAATCCCTAATATGGACAAAGGTATGCAGTTATTGCTGAATAAAACATACGATTACACAAAATATATGGTTTATCTATGTGCTTCAAGCAATCTTGTATATTTTTTATAAAAAAAGTATATTTATAATGAAATGCTAATCGACAAAGCATTTATCACTGTATATAATACTATCATTCTGTAATATGAAACCACGTCTGGTCACAAAAAGAAGTTATTTCAAACACTCAACTATGTTATTAAGTTAATTTGGAGATAAAGCGATAAACTCCTATCAATTTCACGTTCTCCTTCCGCAATGCCGCTCCGCACTGTCACACACAGAAATATGTCAACAAGACTTTATCGTTATTATCGCAGGAAGACTAATTCTTATCGTGGGGAGAATTTTTACCGGTATATCGCAAACGATAAAACATCGCCCATCCCTAGCGGAGGCTCGAACCCGAGGCTCGGCTTTAGCGCTGAGTTCCACCCCCCCATAGCCTCCTGAACCTACGTTTGGAACTTCATTAATTGTTCAATACTTTTATTTTGTACATTTGACTTGGATTTTTAAGTTTAATTGTAAATTTGAAAAATAATGATTTCATTCAACAAATAATTTAATTATAAGTTGTAAGTCACTTTGGATAAAAGCGTCTGCTAAATGACTAAATGTAAATCCTGAATTCAGGGATTAGAGGATAATTCTATTTTCACACTTATATTCACAACACTGCAGTGGTGTCCATGTGCGATAAACTCGTAAATACAATCTTTACAACTTGACTTGAACACAGCATTTTGTGTTACACACAGAAGCAGAAAGCTTGATTGAGGATGCATTACGGGTAAAGGAATAGTTCAGCCAAAATGAAAATGTGCTCACACACAGGGCATCTGAGATCAGGATGAGTTTGTTTCTTCATCAGGTTTGTAGAAATGTAGCATTGCATCAGTGTCTCAGCAATGGATGCTCTGCAGTGAATGGGTGCCGTCAGAATGAGAGTCCAAACAGCTGATAAAAACATATAGGCTATTCCTCAATTTCACGTCCGCCTTCCGCAATGGACACACCCCGCACTGTCGCACACAGAAATATGTCAACAACTAGACTTTATCGTTATTATCGTAGGAAGACTAATTCTTATCGTGGGGAGAATTTTTACCGGTATATCGCAAACGATAAAACATCGCCCATCCCTAGCGGAGGCTCGAACCCGAGGCTCGGCTTTAGCGCTGAGTTCCACCCCCCCATAGCCTCCTGAACCTACGTTTGGAACTTCATTAATTGTTCAATACTTTTATTTTGTACATTTGACTTGGATTTTTAAGTTTAATTGTAAATTTGAAAAATAATGATTTCATTCAACAAATAATTTAATTATAAGTTGTAAGTCACTTTGGATAAAAGCGTCTGCTAAATGACTAAATGTAAATCCTGAATTCAGGGATTAGAGGATAATTCTATTTTCACACTTATATTCACAACACTGCAGTGGTGTCCATGTGCGATAAACTCGTAAATACAATCTTTACAACTTGACTTGAACACAGCATTTTGTGTTACACACAGAAGCAGAAAGCTTGATTGAGGATGCATTACGGGTAAAGGAATAGTTCAGCCAAAATGAAAATGTGCTCACACACAGGGCATCTGAGATCAGGATGAGTTTGTTTCTTCATCAGGTTTGTAGAAATGTAGCATTGCATCAGTGTCTCAGCAATGGATGCTCTGCAGTGAATGGGTGCCGTCAGAATGAGAGTCCAAACAGCTGATA
>NW_015554047.1:263830-265027 GCF_001515605.1 Sinocyclocheilus anshuiensis
CACATATGTGTTTAGAGCTGTTTAAACGCTGCTTGATCTGTGCAGATTTCTCTCCTGATTCACACCAGAACACTTTTTCACAGGAGGAAGCGTTATTATGGATTATGGATTCAATGTATTTTAGTTAAAACGTCTTAATGCTGGATTAGTTTCAACTTTTGTCTTCTCCAGATGTTAACTGATGGACTGGAGTGCTGTGGATTACTTGTGGATTATTGTGATGTTTGTATCAGCTGTTTGGACTCTCATTCTGACGGCACCCATTCACTGCAGAGCATCCATTGCTGAGACACTGATGCAATGCTACATTTCTACAAACCTGATGAAGAAACAAACTCATCCTGATCTTGGACGGCCCTGAGTATGAGCACATTTTAATCTCGGCTGAGCTACTGCTTTAATGTAATACGAGGAGTGAAGGGTGCTGTTACTCTGTGGTCGTCTCCTCCTTCAGCGCAGCGTCACAGGCTCCAGGTTTGTGCATGATGCTGTAGGGAAACGCGGCACCGCTGCAGGCGCTGTAGCTCAGTTTGCTCAGGCGCGACTGGCTCCTGATGCTCCCTGGCGGGCGACCGGGACTCACTTTATACCCCGCGGCTTTGGTGGTGCCCAGCGGCCGCCCCGGACTGGTCTTGAAGCCGGCGGCCCTGGTGGTGCCCAGAGGTCTGCCTGTGCTGGTTCTGTATCCGGCTGATTTGGTGGTGCCCGCCGGACGACCGCGTTTCCCAGACCTCCCTGACGCACTCTTCTTCTTGGAGTCGCTGCTCTTGTCGTTGGCCTGAGCGGCAGCGGGCCCCGGGGACAGCGGTGGCTCCTCGTGGCATGGCGTGGGTTTGAGGATGGCTGGAGGAGGCAGGTAAGCGAAGCACATCTGTCGAGGCCGCTGCGGAGGAGAAGACTGATAGAACTTGGTGGGGCACAAATCAAAGTGGCTCGGCGAGAGTCTCCCGTCCTCGGCTAAACACGACGGCCTGCTGTCCACACAGAAATCACTGCCGGCCCCGGGCCCCTGACGCATCATCTTCTGCTGACAGATGCCAGGAGAGAGAGGATAAAGATCCCATGAAACCAGACTCTTTTTTAATGCTTTTAACCGCATATACAGTATGTGACCCTGGAGCACAAAAGCAGTCTTAAGTCGCTGGGGTATATTTGTAGCAATAGCCAACAATACATTGTATGGGTCAAAATTATACA
>NW_015554047.1:265191-274264 GCF_001515605.1 Sinocyclocheilus anshuiensis
TAGTTGTATCTCAACCAAATATTGTCCTATCCTAACAAACCATACATCAATGGAAAGCTTATTTATTCAGCTTTCAGATTATGTATAAACCTCAATTTAAACAAAATTGACCCTTATGACTGGTTTTGTGCTTCTGGGTCAGATATGTCTGTTTAGGGCGAGACACTACAGGCAAAACATTTGTTTTTCATGCACTGGTCATTTCTGAGATTTAGATTTTCGTAATGTGTTTTTTTCTAGTGGACTAGTGGAAAAAACATCCAAAATGCACATTTAAGTGTTTATTTGATCAATTTGCAACTTTAGGTTGCAATCCCAATCCATATCTTTAAAGGGGTCATGACATGAGAAATCAAATTTGCCTTGATCTTTTGGCATATAAGAGTCTTTGCCCCATTAAACCATCCTGCAACTTTCAGAGCTTAAAACATCCTCCTCGTTATAAACAAAGCATTTATTTAATCGAGCTCCAAAAAACGGCTCGTTTGGATCTGAGGGGCAAGATGACGTCACCCAAGCACAAACATTTGCATAAACACGCCTCCAGAGCTAGACATCGACCAATAGTCTTCTACTCCGCATAGGCCCCGCCCACTGGGGGGTTCAGTCGCTAACGGCCGACACGTGATCACGCTGAATGTGTCAAAATCAGATAGAAATCACAATCACTGCGCTATCTCGTCTACACTGGATATACAGATATCAGTCTGTCGTCAGGACAAATGCAGTGAAAGATCATTCGCTTTGTCGCGTTTGGTTTAAACAGCTCGTTCACGTCTTTGTACAGATATCAGAAGGAAACAAGTGGATCGTTTATTTTAATGGTGTCTCGGAGGATTTTGTTTTGTAATCGAGGCACAGTGTCATGGAGACTCACAAAGAAACATCTGTTGAGAGATGAAGCAGAACTAGATCTGACTGCAGCTGCATCACAAACCGTAAGCAGAGGATTTCATAATGCTTCGTCTGGAAATGACCCTTTTATTTTGATCATGTTGTCAAAACACGCAATAGTGAGGGCCATTGATACCGTTTCCTATTCAGTGATGCTAGCCAATCATAACAGCGGCTGATTACTGACGAGCCTTAAAGGACACGCCCCTAAAAACAGCTGGTTTCAGAGAGAGGGTCAGAATGAGGTTTGGAAATTATCATTTTTCCACATATTTATGTTTATTTGTGCAAAAAACTTTATTAACATTGTAAGTAAACCTTAAGGAACATATTAAAATAATTTAAAAAAATCAATGTCATGACCCCATTAAAAAGTTTGTTCTCTAACAAACACCAAACTTTACCGTTTTATTCCTCTCTATGTTCTGAAGGTTTGTTCACATTTCGTTCACACTGATCTATGCAACACTTTACTGATCAAAACGTGTTTGTTTTCTGTCTGTTGACAGTATTTTCTGATTTATGGAGTGATTAAAAAGAGAAATCCAAAATGCACTCTGGAAAAACCTTTAATACATGTCAACAAAACAAGAATTATGAACCTGGCTTTATCCTAGATTTAGACTTCTGTTCTCAAATATGAGCATATGTAATCAGATCATGTCATATTTGCATATTCAAACTAAATTTCTGAAAACTGTAATACTAAACAGTTGTCTTAATGTACTGTGATTTATTGAACGTTTTACTCTGTATAGTGTCCTGCCTTAATAAAGAGTAGTCAGAATGATCAACTTTCAGGATGCATCTTCATCATCATCATCATCACAACAACTGATTTCACGGATCTTCTAGTGTTTGGTGTTAAACTCAGCAGCTGGAGCTCTTCATGAAATACTCTCTCTGTGTGTGAATGTATGTTTCAGAAGCTCTTATAATATTCAGTCAGGGCTACATTAGCATGCATCGCTTCAACTGTGACATGAACATTATAAAGGAGGCACACAACTCGCACACATGGCAAAGCCCCTTAATTCTCCAACAAATAACAGAGTGAGAAAAAATAATAAAAGAAATAAAACGTTTGTTATAAAACACCTTTCAGTCCATGCACAGCTGCAGCAACAGCATCGGTTTTAAAGAGATGATCAGTGACTGTACCTCGCGTTAATGTCGACACTGGAGCGCAAAGGGTTAAATGTGACATTTTTGTCCCATTTTGGTGCTACAGATGAATTCTGACCGATTATGATCGAAGCTCGTCGAATAAAACACAAGAGACTGACGTTCACCTCGATGTTCAGAAAACGTGTCAAAGCTTTCTTCGTAATTTTAGGAGATGCTTTAGAAATCAGCGTCAGCCATTGATATTAAATATTAATAAATCAAAAGGATAACGCGCATGCGCACTGAGCTGCATTGACAGCGAGGGAGAGTAGAATTCATCTCACACGATGGATATAGATAATACTTCATCTAGTTCAAGTATTCACTCTTTAGTTCCAAATCAGCGTTTGAACGCGTCTGTGTGCTGTTATTCTGACGCATATTATTGTTCAGACTGACGCAGAGACGCTGCTGACAGCTGTTACTTTACTCAGCGCTGCGCAGGATGGACCAATCACAGCCGTTTGCGCTGCAGCAATTAAACCAGCGCTGAGATTGACAGATGCCACTCGTTACATTACAACGCTACATTTTTATAGATACACCTTATTTTGCTTGCTTTTTTTTTTTTTAGCAGTTAATCAGTAAAATCACCAGAGCTGGGTAGATTACTTACAAATTGTAATCCTTTACTGATTCCAAATTACATGACAAAAATTGTAACGTAATCCATAACATTACACATTTAAGGTTATGTAATTAGACTACTTTCAGATTACTTTTGACCTAAGTCGTTTATCACATTGATTTAAATAGCATTGTACCATACTGATATAAAAATACAAATACAAAATATAAATACAAATATATTCCAATTGTTGTCAACTTAATGAAGTGCATTAAACATTATATTACATCAAGGTTTCCCAAACTGGGGTTGTGAAGGAACTGCAGGGGGTTTATGAGTTTAAGGAAAAGCTACTAATTTTCCTTACACCTGAAGTCTCGCACATTACATCAAAAATAATGCAGATATGCAAATGTCCCAACTAAAGCAAAACGTCTTGAGATTTATAACGGGATGGCCTGAGGGTGAGTAAATAGTCAGCATAGTTTAATTTCAGGTGAACTATTCCTTTTAAAAACATATAAAAGCTCAAATCAACATCGTTCTAAGCTCAGGGCTGCAGAAAGAGTATAGCGCAAATCAAAAAAATCCTACTGACCTTAATGTGTATCAGTCACTCCTCTCTTCCTTCTCTGCTAATGTCTCCACTGCTAAAAGGACATACTATCATAATAAAATTAACAATTCGTCTAACTCTTGCATGCTCTTTAAAACATTTTCCTCCCTCCTTTGTCCTCCTAGGTCCTTCAAGGTATCTTGTAGAGGTGAGGTGTCCAAGTCGCAACATCTAGCTACTGGGGTGCCTCAGGGCTCAGTACTTGGACCACTTCTCTTCTCTGTCTACATGGCATCACTAGGTTCTGTCATTCAGAAACATGGCTTTTCATATCACTGCTAAATATGAATGAATTTGTATTTAACATGATAAGAATTTAATAGAAACATTGTAAGTTACTAAGTATAATGATTACATTTCGTTATTCAAAAAGCAGCTACAGAAAATGAGCAAAGAACATTTACATTAACAAAGAACATCATCACTCACTTCAGTCTCGCTTGAGTATATGCACTTTAAAAAACCCTCTTGTTATAATTAATGAATTAATTATTAATTAATTAATGTTTGCCTACAAAACCACCACTGGATCTGCACCCCTTTACCTAAATTCATTACTTCAGAGTTATGTGCCTCTAGAAGCTTGCGTTCTGCAAGTGAACGTCGCTTTATTGTTCATCTCAAAGAGGCACAAAATCACTTTCACAGACTTTTACATTAACTGTTCCCTCCTGGTGGAGTGACCTGCCCAACTCAATCCCAGCAGCTGAGTCCTTAACCATCTTCAAGAATCGGCTAAAAACACATCTCTTCCATCTTTACTTGACCTTCTAATTCTAGCACTCTCTATTCTAATTATATTCTTTTAAAAAACACTTGCCCCTTTTAGACTTGCACTCTATTCATTCACTAACTGCTTGTTTTCTTAAAAAAAAAAAACACTTGCTTCTCTATTATTTTTGTATTCTATCTATTTGTTTTCTTTTTATTTATTATACAATTAACAAAAACAAAAAAAGGCCTCTAACACTAGCTTGCTCTATTCTTTTTCTAATCTGTTTTCTTTTTATTATATATGTGCTAAGTGTACTGCATTAAGCTAACTGAGACTTGTTATAGCACTTGTATATCATTGCTCTTTGTTGATTTTGACTGCTGCTATTGTCCTCATTTGTAAGTCGCTTTGGATAAAAGCATCTGCTAAATTACTAAATGTAAATCACAAATGTAAAAGTAAAAACTGTGAAAAGCTTGAGGAGAAACGACTGATATTACAGAATCATACGGACAGAGCACAAGGAAAAAACACTTTATTTCCAAATGACGTTCACGGTCCAATTACATGGAATTTTCTAAAACATTCAACATCACTGATGCAAACTACAAGAAACAATAGGTAAAAACGTCCAGATAAATGAAGCTCACATAACAGAAAGCATTGTGGGATAAGGTAAGAAACGTCAGCGGTCGCCTGTCCTACGCCTTCGGCTACAGAACCTTGTATCGGCTCTTGCTGGTGGGCTGGTAGGAGTTTTGCTGAAAGCAGAGAAAAAGATGATTCAGAATGAGACTGAGCTAGTTCAGAAAGGATCAGTGAGGATGAACTCACCAGACGGATCAGCTCTTCTTTGATCAGCCGTGTGATTTCTGCTTTGGCCTTCTGCACGGCCAGTTCATTCGCACCTGACAACAACACAGACTGCTTTAGTGACACGAGAAGACCAGCGGTGCTCTGGGAACCGGCGAGCACACTTACTCTCGATGGCCAGGTAGATCTTGCGCTCTCCCTCTTTGGGCTCTTTGCCCGGTGGGAAATATGTTCCTCGGATAGTGATGGCTGCCTCTGAATACTCGCCGATGCGCTGAAGAGCCTCCTTAGACGTCACCTTCCACCTCGCCGTCTGCAAAACAAACACCGTAAGCTGTCAGAAAACACACACACACACACACACACACACACACACACACACAAGTCCCCACCAGGATATATAAACCAATACACACACATACACACACACTCACAAACCCATGCACAGAGACACACACACACACACGCACACACGCACACTTGCACTCTCACACACACACACACTCTCACACACACACACACGCTGAGAATACATCAGTGACAGGCTTTCACGAAGTTAAAGTGACAAAAAGAACAGGAATGATGGTAAGAGTGATGAGTGTAAGCAGCGTCTGCAAACTGTCTGAGAATATGCTTCATGTCTACATACTTATGCAAACCATTTTATTTAATGCCATGTCAGCATCTTAGGCTATTTTAATGGCAAAAACGGAAAAAAAAAAAATACAAGTATAACAAATACAATTAAAACTAGCTAACAATGAACAATACATCTGTTGACAGCATTTATTAGCCTTTGCTAGCATTAGTAGTTCATGTCAGCTCAGGCTCATTAACCCTCATCATAACGCATTTAGTCTGTGTCCAAGAAGAGATCTATAAAAAAAAAATCACGTGCATATTTTTTAGTAAGGGAATGAAACTCAAAACACAAGACCCTCAAAATAGACATGATTAATTTTTTTCTGATTCTTTAGAATTATATTAAGATACATAACGATTTAAATAATGTGACATGTTTCGTGTACGGGTTGTTTTGACCCGGGTAAATACGGAGAACCATTAGATGTTAAAAATACTTTATGTAAAATTGTCTATGAAGTTATATTAGTGTCAAAAAACATTGTAAAATATATTTTCTCTCACAATTTTAGGACTGAAGTCGGTCAATAAACAATGCGTCACCTATTGATGAACCATTGCTGCATGAAAAAAATCTATTTCCATATGTTCAAACAATAATAAAAAAAAAATGTATATATGTGTGTGTATATAATCTCTGCATCCTAGTATTTTTGGTGTGGTTCATGTGAAATTTGTAATAATTTCGCTTTTTTTAAACTGATAAAAAGGGGTAAATGCAGCAATAACATGATAACAACATGGTAACGTTCAAAAGGTTGAAATGTTTTGATATTCACTCATTAATGAGAAGTTGCTGATCAGATACAGTATGGTTTTAGGCTTCATTTACACAACAACAATGTACTAAAAACAGAGTTCTCAGAATAAAATCTATACACACAGATCCACGGTTGTGTAAATAAACGCATAAAGTTTTTAGTGGAAAACGGTGTCGTATTAACGCCCTTAAGCTGGAAAATATTAAGTTATGACTATTTTATAACATAACGACATAGCATAGAAAATAGCATACAGATTCTGAATGCATTATGAGAGTTAAATATTATTCATCATAATAATAATAGAATAGAATAATATTTTAACATTAATTAAGATTAAGCTGAATGCTTCAGATTGTTATTTCATGTGAACAGACGGAAGCGTGTTGTAGAGTGTGACTGTAATTTCAGATGCGATCTAAGACCTGAGGGAAGTCGTTGATCTCCAGCTCCTCCTCGTATCTCTTGACGGTGTCCGTGGCCTCGGTGGCCTGCCGCTCCTCCTCCAGCTTCTCCACCGGAGTGTAGTTCAGTTTAGCGTTGATCTTCTCCGCCTGCTGCTCCGCGATGGTCTTAGCCGAGACGGAGGGCGCGATCATCGTCCCGCCGCGCAGGATAGCGTTTGTGGCCTGCTGCATCACATCCTGAGATCAAACACCGGACCATTAATATCAGCAGACAGACGCCGTCAGTGCGATATATGTGACTCTGGAGCACAAGACCAGTTATAAGGGTCAATTTTTTAAAATTGAGTTGTATACATTATCTGAAAGCTGAATAAATAATCTTTCCATTGATGTATGGTTTGTTAGGATAGAACAATATTTGGCCGAGATACAACTATTTGAACATCTGGAATCTGAGGGTGCAAAAAAATCTAAATATTGAGAAAATCATCTTTAAAGTTGTCCAAATTAAGTTCTTAGCAATGCATATTACTAATCAATAATTAAGTTTTGATATATTTACGGTAGAAAATTTACAAAATATCTTCATGGAACATGATCTTTACTTAATATCCTAATGATTTTTGGCATAAAAGAGAAATGTATAATTTTGACCCATACAATGTATTGTTGGCTATTGCTACAAATATACCCCAGCGACTTAACACTGCTTTTGTGCTCCAGGGTCACATATGATTTGTTGTAACACATAAAGTCATCTGCTATTTGTTTATTAGAAGCTTTATGTGAAAGCGTGTCTGACCTGTGCCTCCGCGCCGAGGTTCTTCTGCGCCTGGATCTTGAGAGCCAGTTTCTTGGCGATCTCCAGTTTCTGGATGTTCCCGGCGGACGGAGCGCTCGGGCCGCTCAGACCGGACATAGAGGTCAGGGATCCGCTCACACTGACCGCAGACGCTCCCACAGCGCCGCCCGGAGCAGAGAGATCCTTCACACGCTTCTTAGAGTTAAACATGCTCTCGATCTGCTCGTCGATCTGCAGACGCATCAGACATCAGCTGTTACACACACTCACTGTCACTATATCAGTCATGAGAGGACAGCGAGGACAAGTCTGAATAAATCTGCTCTGATCAGGGTTATATGAGCTGATGAGATGAACTCACGTCCAGAGCCGCATCCTCGTCGTCAGAGTCGTGCAGACCTAACGCAGCCTTCTGCAGCTTCTTCCGCTCGTTAGCCAGCACGTGCTCCGTCTCGTCAAACTTAAAGCCCTTCCCGGAGAATCCACTGCTGCTCTTGATGCTCTTCCCCTCCTGCGGAGAAACCCAACACATGAACCACGGCACATATACACGATACACATGCTTTATCTGTTTGTGTCTGTAGATTTCAATTACAATCCTTATCTTTAAAGAGATTTTTCTCTTTATGGTTTTATTCCTTTCTATGTTCTGAAGGTTTGTTCATATTTCATTAACACTGATTTATACAACATCTTACTCCTAAAAACATAGTGAAATGTGTTTGTTTTCTGTCTGTTGACAGTATTTTCTGATAAAAAGAGAAATCCAAAATCTCCTCTGGAAAAACCTTTAACTCAACAAAATCAAACGAGAATTACGAACCTGACTTTATCCAAAGCTCAGATTTCTGTTCTGGAAATGTATGCAAATGAGTGCATATTTAATTAGATAATGTCACATTAGCATACTTAAACATAACATTTCAGAATACAGAGCTAATTTTTATGTCTTAATGTACTGTGATGAATTCACTGTGGAAGTATGGTGTCTTCTATGGAAGCTTGTTTCCACCACAGGGTTTAAAAAAAGTAATTGTGCCTTTTGAGACTTTTTATCTCACAATTCAGACTCCCCTTCTAAAAACTTCTGAGAAAAGAGAAAACCAATTCTGAGAAAAGTCCAACTGTGAGATATAAACTCATAATTGTGAGAAAAAAGTCAGATTTCTGAATTCAGAAGTTTGTCTCTCATAATTCTTATTTTTTTCCTCTGAATTTGAATCCTTTTTTGTTCTTGATGAATAAAGGTCTGAATTGTGACATGAAAAAGTCAGTTTTATTTGTGTAATTGTACTGGAAGTGTCTTGTCTTGAACGTGTGGAGTGCTGCGAGCACAGAAGCTCAGGAGCTCTTACAGCTTTCTGCTGCTCCTTGAAGTTGGTCCAGAGCAGCTCGAGCTCCGGCGGGACGGCCGATCCAGACAGCTCCAGCGCTTTGATGATGTCTCCGGCGTAACGAGCCTGTTCTTCAGTGATGAAGGTGTACGCGTAACCCTACCACACACACAGAGAGAGAGACGTGAGGCTCATCCTCAGCACACACACACACACACTCACACACAGCCTCACACACACACTCACAGACAGACACACACACAGACACACTCAGACACAGACACACACACAGACTCACACACACAGACTCACACTCACACACAGACTTACACTCACACACACTCACACACAAAC
>NW_015554047.1:274461-285073 GCF_001515605.1 Sinocyclocheilus anshuiensis
ACACACACACACACTCACAGACACACTCACAGACTCACACTCACAGACAGACACTCACACACAGACTCACACAGACACACTCACACACAGACTCACACAGACACACTCACACTCAGACACAGACACAGACAGACACACACTCACACAGACACACACTCACAGACTCACTCACAGACTCACACTCACACACAGACTCACAGACACACACACACACACTCACACACTCACACACACACACACACACACACACACTCACAGACACACACACACACAGACACACACTCACACACACACACAGACACACACACACTCACACACACTCACACACACAGACACAGACACAGACACACACACAGAGAGAGAAAGAGAGACGTGAGGCTCATCCTCAGCACACACACTCACTCACTCACTCACACACACTCACACACACACACACACACACACACACACACACACACACACACACACCTTGTTCCCGGCTCGGCCGGTGCGTCCGGCGCGGTGCACATAGTCCTCGTAGTGGTTGGGACAGCTGTAGTTGATCACCAGGATCAGCTGCTTGACATCCAGGCCTCGCGCCGCCACAGAGGTGGCCACCAGCAGACGACACGCACCGTTCTTGAAGTCGTTGATGATGCTGTCCCTGTCGTACTGATCGATGCCTGCGCACACAGATCACACCACACACATCAGCACCGCTGCCCTGATCTACAGCCAGCTCCAAGCGCATTACTCCAGTGAAGGGTTAATGCTTTAACTCACAGCTAGGGCTGGCCGATGTGGCAGACAATTAAAATCTTGATTTTTTCAGAACATTTGACCGATTCTCGATTCTATACGATTTTTAACTAGTCAACTTGAAAATACAACATGATTCAAGTAACATGTTCTACATTAACCCTCTAGTTAAAGAAAACTCTATTCCAAGTGCAGCAACTTGTCTTACACATATTATACGTTCAGAAATAATAGAGGAAAATGATTTAAAAAAACTCAAAAGGTCAAGGTAATTCAAATTCAAAATGACTGAAGGCATAACACCAGTAGACTATTATTAGCTATAAATGTTCTGTAAAAACAACAGCAGCTTTCAGTCTGACACCATGATGCAAACATGAAAACATTTCCTCAAAAAAAGTAATTTCTTTTCGACTGAATAAAGACATGAACATCTTGGAGGAGAGCTGCCTGCTTACATGCAATTAACTTAACGTTTACATATTATAAAATAAAGATTGCTGCTTTATCAAATCGTGTTTCATTCGATTCTTAGCATTTAGACTCAATCCCTGGCCAGTACAAATGGTTTGTGTATCAGAGGACAGAGATGCTGACCTCCGTGAAGAGACATGCAGGGGTACGAGGCCTTCATCAGGTCTTTGAGGAGGCCGTCGGCGTGCTCCTGCTTGTCCACGAAGATGATGACGGAGCCCTTCTCCTGATAGTGACCCAGAATCTCCAGCAGCTTCAGGAACTTCTTCTCCTCCGCGATCACAATCTGTGCAAGCAGTGGAAAACACAGCCTGAGCTGCAGACCACTTCATATCTAGAGGATTCGCACGAGCACGCGTTTAAATGTAATATACACTACCGCTCATAAGTCTGGAAGAAGGGAGATATTTTACAGCATATTAGCATGATTTCTGAAGATCATGTGACACTGAAGACTGCAGTAATGATTCAGCTTTGATCACAGAAATAAATTACAGTTTAACAGAGATTCACAGAAAACAGCTGTTTTACATTCTAATAATATTTCACTATTTTACTGTATTTTTGATCAAATAAATGCAGCCTCGGTGAGCAGAAGAGACTCTTTCAGAAACATGAGCAAATCTTAATTACTCCAAACTCCTCCAGTGTGTGTGGGCCATTCTACAGAACTGGTGCTGACCCACGACCGAAAACACATTTAAAAAGCATTTCAGAATTAAAATCTTAGATGTTTGCCAAGCTCCTTCTATTGTCTATTGAAACCCACAATAATATTTAAAATATCAGTAAGCTTAACACATACAAAATCATAATTTATTGGGAATTTTCAACTGGGAGCTGGCTTGCCCGAAACTTAACCCCTAAATTTCAACTTCTAAAAACAATATTGAATTTTTTTTGTATTTTATTCCATTGTTGATTTTAAAAATATATTTTTGAAATTAGATTATTTTTTATATATATAAAAAATGTGTATTTTGTCATCATTAAAGGGGTGGTTGACTTTGCTTTTTTCTAGGGTTGATTGTGTTTATGGGGTGCAATCTAACATGTGTTAATGCTTCGTTTAAAAAAAACAAAAACGTATTTTTCACATAATTTTCCTTTATTCTACATTGCTCTGTCCCTTGTCCTATAAACACTGATGATTTCCTGGTTTTATGAAGCCCCTCCCTCAGAAATACACGATGAGCTCTGATTGGTCAGCTGGCCCAGTGCGCTGTGATTGGCTAAACCGCCAGTGCAGTCCAGGAAAGGTCACGCCCCTCACCTCAGAATGCGGTTGTATTGTAAACAAACTATACTTTTGCGCAATGAAAAATTATTAATAGTCTTTTTTGTTCTGTTCTATCATATGCTGCTGCCTTCATTACTGTGCTATGCATTTAAAAGAAATGTTTTCATTTTATAGTATATATATATTTTATAGAATATATTTAGGCTACTTGTTTAAATGAAGTTGTCTATATTTAGCAGATTGTGTTTAACACACAAGAGTGATGATCAGGTCAACACAAAGTAGTATAGAAAATCTACATTGATTTAAAAATAAATAAAAACTGCGCTGGTATCGGATCGGTTCTGGAAAAAATGGCATCGTTGCATCCCTACATTGAGCTTTCAGTGTCGTAACCTCGCAGATATTGTTTATGCTCAAACAGCAACTCAAATAAATGCAGCCTCGGTGAGCAGAAGAGACTCTTTCAGAAACATGAGCAAATCTTAATTACTCCAAACTCCTCCAGTGTGTGTGGGCCATTCTACAGAACTGGTGCTGACCCACGACCGAAAACACATTTAAAAAGCATTTCAGAATTAAAATCTTAGATGTTTGCCAAGCTCCTTCTATTGTCTATTGAAACCCACAATAATATTTAAAATATCAGTAAGCTTAACACATACAAAATCATAATTTATTGGGAATTTTCAACTGGGAGCTGGCTTGCCCGAAACTTAACCCCTAAATTTCAACTTCTAAAAACAATATTGAATTTTTTTTGTATTTTATTCCATTGTTGATTTTAAAAATATATTTTTGAAATTAGATTATTTTTTATATATATAAAAAATGTGTATTTTGTCATCATTAAAGGGGTGGTTGACTTTGCTTTTTTCTAGGGTTGATTGTGTTTATGGGGTGCAATCTAACATGTGTTAATGCTTCGTTTAAAAAAAACAAAAACGTATTTTTCACATAATTTTCCTTTATTCTACATTGCTCTGTCCCTTGTCCTATAAACACTGATGATTTCCTGGTTTTATGAAGCCCCTCCCTCAGAAATACACGATGAGCTCTGATTGGTCAGCTGGCCCAGTGCGCTGTGATTGGCTAAACCGCCAGTGCAGTCCAGGAAAGGTCACGCCCCTCACCTCAGAATGCGGTTGTATTGTAAACAAACTATACTTTTGCGCAATGAAAAATTATTAATAGTCTTTTTTGTTCTGTTCTATCATATGCTGCTGCCTTCATTACTGTGCTATGCATTTAAAAGAAATGTTTTCATTTTATAGTATATATATATTTTATAGAATATATTTAGGCTACTTGTTTAAATGAAGTTGTCTATATTTAGCAGATTGTGTTTAACACACAAGAGTGATGATCAGGTCAACACAAAGTAGTATAGAAAATCTACATTGATTTAAAAATAAATAAAAACTGCGCTGGTATCGGATCGGTTCTGGAAAAAATGGCATCGTTGCATCCCTACATTGAGCTTTCAGTGTCGTAACCTCGCAGATATTGTTTATGCTCAAACAGCAACATTACACACTAACTAACGTTAAAAGAGTGAAATCACAATCAACCACCCCTTTAACAGCACGGCTTTCCAAAAACATTCCTATCACTTTGCTCTCACGGAAATGAGAAATGCAGCACACAACAGAACAATAAGTCATCTGTGTGTCCTCAAAGCAGAGTTTGCGCTCCAGCAGTGGTATAATCGCACACGTCTGCACTCACCACGTGCTGCTCCACGTCTGAGCACACCACGCTCCTGCCTCCCACCTGCACCTCGATGGGTTTGGACAGGATCCTGCGCGCCAGAGCCTCCATCGTGCGCGGGAACGTGGCCGAGAACATCACCGTCTGTCGGTCGGGCCGCACGTTATCCACGATACGCATCACCTGCAACAAACACACGCCGAGGAGTTCATCAGAGAGCCTCCACCAGACTGCTATAAAGCCGTGTGATCGTGACGTCAGCGCAAGGCACTGTGGGACTGCAGGACACGATGCTAGAGCAGGAGGCGGTTTCTGCGTTCCTTCATTCCAGTCGAGCGGGTCTTGCACGAGTGAAGCAGCTGCTAACTGTGTCACGGTGCTTTTCACACATATTCATTATTATAGAGCTGCTTTAGGAAGATGCTTGGAGTTTACATTCATGAGTACACACAAACACAAGCCAGAGATCACCATCACAGCATAAAGAATTGGCAATCTGAGGTTAAAATGCACAGAAAATGCTAACAGATTCTGATAGAAGAGATCTTATTTTTATATAGGTCTAAGATCAATGCGGCAGATAAAATGCAACCATTAAAACTTGATCCACACAAATATTTACGTTTAATGACTTTATTACTTTAACTTGAATTTATCAAAGCACTCAAATGTAGTTAAGAGATTTAAATATTTATACATATTTATTAAGTAAAATAAAATTGTTTTTATTTTACTTTTTAGATTAAAATAAATATGTGCCTGCAATCAAGTTTTAGTGAGAACTTGTGTGGCATTTCTGCAAATTTGTGTAGCATTATTGCAAAAGCAGGCACTTAGAAATACCTCAAAAAGCAACTGTTTTTTTAATGTATTTTATAATGTTTCAATATATATTTACAAAATATATATCAGAAATGTTGTGAGAGGAGCAGTTGGCCACTTCCAGAAAAATGTATGGATCTCTATGGGCCTCTGCTGGATATAGATGGTCATTACACTATTCTTTCAAAAACTGTGATTTCTACAAGTTTTTCTCTAACCAGCAGAGGGCAGAATTCTACACATAACGCAATATCCAGAAACAACTTAAAATTAATTTAGATCATCATTTAAGTGATACAATACTGGTGTAGTTGAGGAATTTTGTGGTAAACAGGAACAAAAGTACTTAATATCTCCCAAAACACAGCATTAATGTATAGATGAGAAGTAAACAAACAAAGCTATATTATTTGTATGATTAAAAATGTATATATATTTTTTTACAATTGGTCATATTGACCCCAAAGACCCTAAGTGTAAACAAGAAACGAGGACCTTATAAGGGTTAATATATATAAATATTCAAATATATTAAATATATATAGGGGAGAGCGGGGCACAAAGTAACACTTTTTGACTTTCTCAGTTTGTGTAAATCCACATGGGGTTCAGAATATAATTTTTATTTATCCACAGTAATTTTACACTTGTCTAGTACAAATATATCGCTTTGTTTCATAATTACAGTGTATACGTTTTTATTTATTTTCCCTCAAAAATGGAAGTGAAATGTGACAACATGCCCCGTAGGTGGGTACATTGTAACATCTGAGGGGCACGTTGTAACGACTGTATGACAGCTTAAAATGTTATCTGATCGAATGAAAAAAAAAATAAGACAAACTAAAATATTTTGTTAATAAAATAAAAAAAAAAATTTTCAAATAAAATATTGGCGTTTTTTAAGAATTAAAAATAATCTGATTTTTTAACGTAAACAGTGTAAAGTACATCTAATGTCCTAGAATAGCACATTGTAACGCAGTGTTACATCGTGCCTCATCTGCGCAACTGGAGTTTAAAACTGGTTAGTGTCTTCTGCTAGTAATCAAAGCATTAAAAACGATCTAAACTGATAAATAACAGATTGTAGATTAAAATAATAGCAGATTTGTCTCATTTTAAATGAATAAAAACTAAGATGAAAAATGTACTTAAGCCAGAATGTTCAGCGATATCGTCAAAAGATTTTTGAATTTTGGCGCATATTTTTTTCTGATATGGTAAATCATGCAAATTTTGGTATGTTAGCATGTGTGGAAATATTCAAACCACGTGTGTTACAACTAACCCCGCGTTACTTTGTGCCCCGCGCTCCCCTAAATATATATAGTTATATTGATAAATATTATTAGTTTTATTCTTAACGAGTGCAAGTAGTTCTCAAAAAGTATGAATGAAACTGCGATCAGTGTTGTCCTAAGTGAACTCATGTTTTTTCTCTGGTGATTTGTGTTTATTGTCGCCGTATGTTCCTGAGTGGATCCTAAAATATGGCTACCCAGAATGCAATGCGACAGTTGCCCATTCTCTATTGTCAATGCTGCTTCAGTCAGTCAAGACCAACTCCACTCTGCGTGAAAAACTGCTTGGTAACATATTTCAAATCAGCATTAAATGGGAAACTAACTGTCTCAGCCGTGTTCAAATAAAGCAATAAGCCCTGTGAAGTGCCCTGTGGAGTGCCTAAAACCCCCTTAGCTGTTATAAATCCACTGTAAACCACGGCTTCACGGGGCTTATTGCTTTTATAAAACGGTTATTCCATATACGTAGTAAGATTTCACAAAATAAAACAGAGCAAATAAAGTGTAATGATATTAATAAAAACAGTATTCTTCCACCAAACAATGTAGCTCCTCAGAAACAGTTGTGGTTGCAACAAAGTGGTTGCCGAGCAACAGACAAACGTAAACAAAGGTGTGTTACTTTGTAGAGTAATTTACAACAGCTTCGAACGCGGCTCAGCCAATCAGAGTCAAGCACCGGAACTGTTTTATAATAGTGCGTCGTGTGGCAGGAGAGAGACTGACCTGTGGTTCAAAGCCCATGTCGAACATCCGGTCGGCCTCGTCCATCACCACATACGTGGCTCTGCGCAGATTGGTCACGCGACCTGCGCAACACAACAGCAGCACGTTTAGCAGAGTGAATGCTGCAGACAGCAACGTTTACTAGCAGCTCAAAGCAAACGACAGGCAAACTACAGCCGGAGTCCTTCACGCAGAACTGCTTAACGTGCGTACCATCAGAGTAAAACTCACAAGAGCCACATCAAACATTAACTGAGCTGAAGCCGCCTGAAGTGTGACCTATGAAGGAAACATATTAGAGATTACCTCGCATGTGTGGAAACACACGGCACATCCGCTCCTGCTCTAGTTAGTGCGCTTAGTTTACCTGAACGCAAAACACTGAGAAATCCAGTCTCCAAATCTTACATTCACAACTGATGAACCGTATACCTGAAAACATCAGACTAGAGTGAATCTTGTATGAGTAACTTGTGTTATGAGCATAAAAAGCTGATAAACCTGGCAACTATTGCATGACACACGTAACACGAAAAAATAGGTATTCTGAGCGCATTTTTATATACATAAACAAAAAAGGCAGCCTTAATCTCAACTAAATTTCAGTGTTTGCACATTAAATTCAATGCATTTGTATTTTAACACATTTTAAGCAGTTTCACAGAGACGAGAAATAAAGGTGACTCTATACATTACGCTCCTTTTTAGTTTTGAAACTGATGCAATTGTGTGCCGAATTATATTTATATTGTTGTTTTAGAAAGATGCTTGAAGACATTTGCATTAACCAACACATGAATGGCATAGGTCATAAGGTAGCATTAAAAAAAAGTAATATTGCAAAAATGCACAGATTCTGATAGAGGGGATGCGGTTTCTAACAATATTATGGTGTATAGTAAAGACTAATTAAATGTGACCCTGGAGCACAAAACCAGTCATAAGGGTCAGTTTTTTGAAATTGAGGTTTATGCATAATTTGAATAAATAGCTTTCCATTGATGTATGGTTTGTTAGGATAGGACAATATTTGGCTGAGATGCAACTATTTGAAATTCTGGAATCTGAGGGTGCAAAAAAATCTAAATATTGAGAAAATCATCTTTAAAGTTGTCCAAATGAAGTTCTTAGCAATGCATATTACTAATCAAAAATTAAGTTTTGATATATTTACGGTAGGAAAGTTACAAAATATCTTCATAGAACATGATCTTTACTTAATATCCTAATGATTTTTGGTAACATTTTTTTTACAATTTTGACCCATACCCATTCCAGTGTAAGTGTGATTGTGTAAATTGTGACATTATGCCTTGATATTATAGTTTTTGTTAATATTTTGAATTAGATTTTATTTATATTTTTTGCTTTCATGTTAATTTTAGTTACAGTTTTAGTCATTCTGTTGTGTGCTTTTGTCTACATAGTTTTCTTTGAATTAATTGTAATTTCAATTTTAGTTATTTTAGTACATTAGGATAAACTAAACGAACATGTTAAATGTTGTAAATAAAACACATTTAATTTTTCTATATGTTATTTTATTTCCGTTAACATTCATTTCAACTAATGAAAATGTTTTGTATGGTTTCAGTGAGCTCTAATAACGCTGTTAACTGAAGCCGGATCACTGCTTTCCACAGAACGTGAAGCTGGAGCTGATGCATGCGTGTGATGATATCCAGCACAAACTCATGAGGCACGTACCGTTATTGGCACCGAGCATGTCGATCATGCGTCCCGGAGTGCACACGATGATCTCTGCGCCGCGCTTCAGCTCTGCGATCTGCAGACACACACTGGGTTAGAGCAGGTTCTGTGTGAGAGGTTATGAAGCGTGATGAAGCGGATCACACACACCTGCTCGCTGATGCCGGTGCCGCCGTACACACACACCACACGCAGACCCAGAGACTTGGAGAACTTCTTGCACTCTTTGGTGATCTGCAGCGCCAGCTCTCGCGTCGGCGTCATGATCACGGCTGACGGAGAGAAACACAGATATTACTCTGATACTTACTCTTAGCTGTTATAAATTCACTGTAAACCACGGCTTCACGGGGCTTACTGCTTTTATAAAACGGTTATTCCATATACGTAGTAAGGTTTCACAAAATAAAAGAGCAAATAAAGTGTAATGATATTAATAAAAACAGTATTCTTCCACCAAACAATGTAGCTCCTCAGAAACAGTTGTGGTTGCTACAAAGTGGTTGCCGAGCAACACACAAACGTAAACAAAGGTGTATGTTTGTAGAGTAATTTACAACAGCTTCGAATGCGGCTCAGCCAATCAGAATCAAGCACCGGAACTATCCGCTTTATAAAATTAGTTTTAGAAACTTTCCAGAATTTTTCAAATCATGCATAGGACTTTATACAGAATTGGTTCAAAGTAGTTGGAAACATCTTGAAAAAAATGTGTCTTTTTCCACAAATTTTGTATGCATGCAAATTGTATAATATCTAAGGTACACATTTCTATTAATTGTGCAGTTAATTCTCATATTCTATTTTCAGAAAGATTTGGAATATTTTTCCTCTCCTCAAATTTGTCACTACCGAAACACAGAAATATATAATTTAATAAGAAGGGTTATACTAGGCCTATTAAGATTTTGTTTACATCTACCTTGTAAATATATTTTTTTGCTATTTTACTAAAAGTTTTAGGGTTTTGGGTTCAGGACAGCTACCTTCCAATTGAAAGTACCCAATAAATTATATATAAATAAATTATTTTTTTATATTAAACGTACTGATATTTTAAATATTATTGTGGGCTTCAATAGATAATAGAAGTATCTTAGGAAATATCTAAGATATGAATTCCTAAATGCTGTTTAAATGTGTTTTTTTGGGTGTGGGACAGCAGTTTGCACCAGTTCTGTAGAATGGCCCACACACAGAACAGCTTCAATGCACCTGTCAAAATAACACAAGCAATCAACGTCAAAGGTCTGACAAAAATAAGTTTAACCTCTGATCTGCAAATGAGTGGAAAATGTGTTTAAAAACTTAATGTCAAAGAAATTTTAAAAAATAATCTTTTTTCGCAAAATCTGTCATTTTCTGCCGCTGTTTGGATGCAGCAAAACACCCACAGATGTAGAAAACATCAGGCTCATGTTTGCATTTTCTTCTGTCACTGGCCATATTTCTGACCTTAGAATCAGGATTAGGCATGAAATAATGCCATTCATGTGAAAATAGGCTGTGAATCGAACACAGACTCATAATTTGGCTCAGATTCAGATAGGAATCGTGTTTGAGGAGTTTTTCTGCTGGCGTACACGGTGCGATTTTTGCTGTCGTACGAGCTCGCAGGCGATTTTTTTCTCTCGGGAGAAAATCGCAGATGCTCGCATGGTCGCGGCTCGTACCGTGTGAGAAGAATTACGGGCCGATCCGAGACGTTACGAGCACCTCCCGTCCTCCCGATAATTTTCAAACATGTCAAAAAAAATCGGATGCTGTCGGTTTAAATTCGTGGCGTATGTGCGGCTGAACGAGACGATTTGGCGATCCATCTGAAGTTGACCAATCAGAAGATGACAAAAACCATATAGTCTATAATAATTTTAGTTTAATTATA
>NW_015554047.1:286475-294685 GCF_001515605.1 Sinocyclocheilus anshuiensis
TATTAATAAAAACAGTATTCTTCCACCAAACAATGTAGCTCCTCAGAAACAGTTGTGGTTGCAACAAAGTGGTTGCCGAGCAACAGACAAACGTAAACAAAGGTGTGTTACTTTGTAGAGTAATTTACAACAGCTTCGAACGCGGCTCAGCCAATCAGAGTCAAGCACCGGAACTGTTTTATAATAGTGCGTCGTGTGGCAGGAGAGAGACTGACCTGTGGTTCAAAGCCCATGTCGAACATCCGGTCGGCCTCGTCCATCACCACATACGTGGCTCTGCGCAGATTGGTCACGCGACCTGCGCAACACAACAGCAGCACGTTTAGCAGAGTGAATGCTGCAGACAGCAACGTTTACTAGCAGCTCAAAGCAAACGACAGGCAAACTACAGCCGGAGTCCTTCACGCAGAACTGCTTAACGTGCGTACCATCAGAGTAAAACTCACAAGAGCCACATCAAACATTAACTGAGCTGAAGCCGCCTGAAGTGTGACCTATGAAGGAAACATATTAGAGATTACCTCGCATGTGTGGAAACACACGGCACATCCGCTCCTGCTCTAGTTAGTGCGCTTAGTTTACCTGAACGCAAAACACTGAGAAATCCAGTCTCCAAATCTTACATTCACAACTGATGAACCGTATACCTGAAAACATCAGACTAGAGTGAATCTTGTATGAGTAACTTGTGTTATGAGCATAAAAAGCTGATAAACCTGGCAACTATTGCATGACACACGTAACACGAAAAAATAGGTATTCTGAGCGCATTTTTATATACATAAACAAAAAAGGCAGCCTTAATCTCAACTAAATTTCAGTGTTTGCACATTAAATTCAATGCATTTGTATTTTAACACATTTTAAGCAGTTTCACAGAGACGAGAAATAAAGGTGACTCTATACATTACGCTCCTTTTTAGTTTTGAAACTGATGCAATTGTGTGCCGAATTATATTTATATTGTTGTTTTAGAAAGATGCTTGAAGACATTTGCATTAACCAACACATGAATGGCATAGGTCATAAGGTAGCATTAAAAAAAAGTAATATTGCAAAAATGCACAGATTCTGATAGAGGGGATGCGGTTTCTAACAATATTATGGTGTATAGTAAAGACTAATTAAATGTGACCCTGGAGCACAAAACCAGTCATAAGGGTCAGTTTTTTGAAATTGAGGTTTATGCATAATTTGAATAAATAGCTTTCCATTGATGTATGGTTTGTTAGGATAGGACAATATTTGGCTGAGATGCAACTATTTGAAATTCTGGAATCTGAGGGTGCAAAAAAATCTAAATATTGAGAAAATCATCTTTAAAGTTGTCCAAATGAAGTTCTTAGCAATGCATATTACTAATCAAAAATTAAGTTTTGATATATTTACGGTAGGAAAGTTACAAAATATCTTCATAGAACATGATCTTTACTTAATATCCTAATGATTTTTGGTAACATTTTTTTTACAATTTTGACCCATACCCATTCCAGTGTAAGTGTGATTGTGTAAATTGTGACATTATGCCTTGATATTATAGTTTTTGTTAATATTTTGAATTAGATTTTATTTATATTTTTTGCTTTCATGTTAATTTTAGTTACAGTTTTAGTCATTCTGTTGTGTGCTTTTGTCTACATAGTTTTCTTTGAATTAATTGTAATTTCAATTTTAGTTATTTTAGTACATTAGGATAAACTAAACGAACATGTTAAATGTTGTAAATAAAACACATTTAATTTTTCTATATGTTATTTTATTTCCGTTAACATTCATTTCAACTAATGAAAATGTTTTGTATGGTTTCAGTGAGCTCTAATAACGCTGTTAACTGAAGCCGGATCACTGCTTTCCACAGAACGTGAAGCTGGAGCTGATGCATGCGTGTGATGATATCCAGCACAAACTCATGAGGCACGTACCGTTATTGGCACCGAGCATGTCGATCATGCGTCCCGGAGTGCACACGATGATCTCTGCGCCGCGCTTCAGCTCTGCGATCTGCAGACACACACTGGGTTAGAGCAGGTTCTGTGTGAGAGGTTATGAAGCGTGATGAAGCGGATCACACACACCTGCTCGCTGATGCCGGTGCCGCCGTACACACACACCACACGCAGACCCAGAGACTTGGAGAACTTCTTGCACTCTTTGGTGATCTGCAGCGCCAGCTCTCGCGTCGGCGTCATGATCACGGCTGACGGAGAGAAACACAGATATTACTCTGATACTTACTCTTAGCTGTTATAAATTCACTGTAAACCACGGCTTCACGGGGCTTACTGCTTTTATAAAACGGTTATTCCATATACGTAGTAAGGTTTCACAAAATAAAAGAGCAAATAAAGTGTAATGATATTAATAAAAACAGTATTCTTCCACCAAACAATGTAGCTCCTCAGAAACAGTTGTGGTTGCTACAAAGTGGTTGCCGAGCAACACACAAACGTAAACAAAGGTGTATGTTTGTAGAGTAATTTACAACAGCTTCGAATGCGGCTCAGCCAATCAGAATCAAGCACCGGAACTATCCGCTTTATAAAATTAGTTTTAGAAACTTTCCAGAATTTTTCAAATCATGCATAGGACTTTATACAGAATTGGTTCAAAGTAGTTGGAAACATCTTGAAAAAAATGTGTCTTTTTCCACAAATTTTGTATGCATGCAAATTGTATAATATCTAAGGTACACATTTCTATTAATTGTGCAGTTAATTCTCATATTCTATTTTCAGAAAGATTTGGAATATTTTTCCTCTCCTCAAATTTGTCACTACCGAAACACAGAAATATATAATTTAATAAGAAGGGTTATACTAGGCCTATTAAGATTTTGTTTACATCTACCTTGTAAATATATTTTTTTGCTATTTTACTAAAAGTTTTAGGGTTTTGGGTTCAGGACAGCTACCTTCCAATTGAAAGTACCCAATAAATTATATATAAATAAATTATTTTTTTATATTAAACGTACTGATATTTTAAATATTATTGTGGGCTTCAATAGATAATAGAAGTATCTTAGGAAATATCTAAGATATGAATTCCTAAATGCTGTTTAAATGTGTTTTTTTGGGTGTGGGACAGCAGTTTGCACCAGTTCTGTAGAATGGCCCACACACAGAACAGCTTCAATGCACCTGTCAAAATAACACAAGCAATCAACGTCAAAGGTCTGACAAAAATAAGTTTAACCTCTGATCTGCAAATGAGTGGAAAATGTGTTTAAAAACTTAATGTCAAAGAAATTTTAAAAAATAATCTTTTTTCGCAAAATCTGTCATTTTCTGCCGCTGTTTGGATGCAGCAAAACACCCACAGATGTAGAAAACATCAGGCTCATGTTTGCATTTTCTTCTGTCACTGGCCATATTTCTGACCTTAGAATCAGGATTAGGCATGAAATAATGCCATTCATGTGAAAATAGGCTGTGAATCGAACACAGACTCATAATTTGGCTCAGATTCAGATAGGAATCGTGTTTGAGGAGTTTTTCTGCTGGCGTACACGGTGCGATTTTTGCTGTCGTACGAGCTCGCAGGCGATTTTTTTCTCTCGGGAGAAAATCGCAGATGCTCATATGGTCGCGGCTCGTACCCTGTGAGAAGAATTACGGGCCGGTCCGCATCGGATGCTGTCGGTTTAAATTCGTGGCGTATGTGCGGTTGAACGAGACCATTTGGTGATCCATCTGAAGTTGACCAATCAGAAGATGACAAAAACCATATAGTCTATAATAATTTTAGTTTAATTATACAGTTCTATTTTTTATTTGTTATTCCGAATGTGCCAAATTTGCCGTTCAGCTTTATGAATGAATATGCCTGTTGTATTTCCGGCAAAACGAGCAGAAATTCAGAAATGGCCTACTCCCTCGAGTTCTTTATGAAGAACAGAAAGTCCATGCTTTTCTCTGCTTTTCAGCCATTCTCTTTGCCATGTCCTTTGTCTTCGTAGTTTTTCTTTTTTTTTGGACGTCACAAGCCGCCTGCCACAAAGAAAACTATTTCGTCCTCAGAATCCATATTTTTATGAATGGCGCGAAACGTAATGCTTACGTCAGAGTTTGTAAAATCGTAGTAAATTCGTGTCGTGTGTGACTGCCTCCGTACGATTTTCGGATAAACTCAATCGTGACATGTGCCAGAGCTCACGACGTGCCGACCTTCAGAATCGCACCGTGTACGCCCGCCTTAAGGAATAATACAAGTCTTCACTGCACATATGTGACCCTGCAGCACAAAAGCAGTCTTAAGCAGCACAGCTATATTTGTAGCAATAGCCAACAATACATTGTATGGGTCAAAATTATTGATTTTTTTTTATGCCAAAAATCATTAGGATAATGATGGTGTAAAGATCATGTTCCATGAAGATATTTAGTAAATTTCCTACCGTAAATATATCAAAACTTAATTTTTGATTAGTAATATGCATAGCTAAGAACTTAATTTGGACAACTTTAAAGATGATTTTCTCAATATTTAGATTTTTTTGCACCCTCAGATTCCAGATTTTAAAATAGTTGTATCTCGACCAAATATTGTCCTATCCTAACAAACCATACATCAATGGAAAGCTTGTTTATTCAGCTTTCAGATGATGCATACATCTCAATTTCGAGAAATTGACCCTTATGACTGGTTTTGTGCTGCAGGGTCACAAATGCTTGTCAAAAACTAAAATGCTATGAAATGCATCATATTTACTGAGAAAGCGTGACACACTCGAACAGAACACAGATTGTTTGTGCAGTGAGCAGCTAAATCAAGTAAGAAACAGGTGTTGGGTTTTATTCCGCAGATATGAAGCAGAGCAATAAAGACGATCAGGATGAGACTCACCGATGGGTCCTTCTGCCTCTCCCAGCGGCCGCTGGTCTAAGATGTGGCGAAACATGGGCAGCAGGAAGGCGATGGTCTTTGCACACACCGAAACACACACACGCGCGCACACACACACACGCACGTGTTTGTATTGAGGCATTAGGGAACTCATGTGCATATCTTTCTTGATCTGTTATTTCATGTCAGTCCAGTTTCAGCTGACCTCATTAATAATCTTTCCTGGTTAATAAAAACCTCAAACCTCTGGTTTGCCAATATAATACTTCAATAGTCAATTTATAGTCCTCAAATGAATGAATAATATAAATAAAATAATATTTCTTGCATAAAGAAAATTAAGCCCAACTTATTTTTTTTGCATTGAGACATTTACTCCTATTTTTGAATTACTGCAAACAAGATCTGTTTAAAAGTCTTTTCTGAAATGCTATACAAACGATGAGCACATTTACGTGCATGTTTTCAAACGGACGGATCTTAAGATGATAACGCGTGTGCTCAAGCAAACACATTAACCCATCTTCCTTTAACAACGTAAGCTTAAGAAAAAAGCCATCAGCACAGAAAGATTTTTACCATTTCCCAGGTTTCGCCGGCATGCAAACACTTTAACCTGCATTCTGTCGGCGTATTGAAGTGTGATACGTGACCGGAGAGTGTGGATTTAAGCGCAGTTTAACGCACAGATGACTAAACCATCACTGATATTCACATATAAACATGACATGTGCGTGTTTGGATGAGATTAATCTACTCTAAATGACACAGAAACACGTGTGTGCTGATGAAGCTGTACCTCCATGGCGTCCTGGTCGTTCTCCATCAGCTCTCCTTTCTTCTTGGTGGTGTGCACCATCTTCTTCGTCTTCACAACGGTCACCACTTTGGTCACAGACACACTGCCTTTCTGCTGACACATGATTCATATTTTCAGCTATATTTGAATAATCATTTATTTAGCCTAAAAATCCACAGCACTCTTCTGCATACAGTGTGTGGGCACTGGGACTGTTCAGCTCCAGAAGCATCATTAAAGCATCAGACTGGTCAAAGCGGGTCAACCATCCCCAGTGTTGGGGAGTAACTAGCTACATGTAACGGAATTACATAATTTAATTACAAAATACATGTAACTGTAATCTGTTACAGTTACTGAGAAAAAATGTGTAATTAAATTAGTTACTTATGAAAATGTTAAAGATTACAAAGGGGGTATATCTGAATATTTTCACATACATACATGTGATTGATTTCTTTACCAAATTGTATTGACTGCTTTAAAATATGAGACACCAATGTTTCAGGAGTTGCTTATTTGATAACTGTTTTATGCGCATGCTTTATTTTTTAAGATTAAATGTTTTTTCCAAAGCATTGTCAGATGCCAGTGTTACTATACAAAGATTTGATTTCAAAAACAGTATCATAGCTATTAAATTATATCTTATGATTTTAAATCTGTTTTTAAGCTCAGAACGATCTCAAAGTAAAAAGAGGTGCTAAAGTCTGATTTTGTGCTGGCTGTGCTTTAAAATTAAATTATTATAATCTTAATTCAAGAGATGAAGGATTGTGAAAGTCTGGCAGTAATCAGAGTTGAGTTCTACTGTAAGATTAACCTGCCTGCTTTACAAGTTTGAAAATGATTAACAGTTGAAAGCATTCGTTAGAAATTTAGAAAAGTAATCAAATGCAAAATTACTTTAATAAAGTAACTGAAATAGTTACACTACTTATTACATTAACTAGTGTAACTTGTAATTAAAGTAACCTTCCCAACTCTGCTGATCACTGATGACAGAACAGGAAAGAGCCGCTCCAGAAGAGAGAAGCACGTTCATTCGGTTTGAGGGAGGTATTGGTGTAAAAGCACTAGAAGCACCTTGTCGTTGCCTCCTTTCATGGTGCCCATATTGAACTTCTTGACCTCCTCTTTGACCTCCTCCATGTAAGCGTCCAGCGGGTCCAGGACACACAACAATTCAATTCTTTAAACTCTCTTCCCTTGCATTAAATATAAACATCGCTCTGATCGCTGTAAACAAAACAAACGCTCCCTGACTGGAGTTTATTGTGGTTCATTGAAGGCCCCGCCCCTGGTGTGGGAGGCAGCCAATCACAGTTCAGAGTTTTTGGGATGGCCAATCAAATATGTGCATCCACACAACAATGTGTTTAATGTGAGCTGGCAATACTCAAGTCTTCTACCTTTGATTTTTTTTTTTGTCTGATTGTTTGTTTTGTGATTCTGCTTGTAGATGTTTGGTTCGGTTCATGGCTTATAGCTCTTTAATGTCGACTTTTTAAAAATCCCTATGAGAAAACTGAACGGAAAAATGCGAAATTAGTCATTTTTGTCTGAAGATGTCACATGTGTTATTTTTTCTACACGAGCGGTGTGCTCTCTGACCGTCGTCGTCCTCCAGACTCCACTTCTTCCCCTGCTTCATCTCCTCCAGCTCCTTCTTGAGTTCTCCGATGTTCTCCATGGCTTTCTTCCTCTGCTCCTCCCTCCACTTCTCCACTCGCTCCTTCCTCTTCCTCATCTCCTCCTCCAGAGTGTTCTGGTCAAAGTCCTGCTGCAGAACCAACCGTTGCACGCGGTTATCCACTTAATCAACATGAATCGGGTTAATATGCAGTGCGCTTCAGAAGACGACATCTAAAGAAAGATGATGTCTGAAAACACTTACATCTTCAGGCTTCTCCTCCTCCTTCTCCTTCTCCTTCTCCTCCTTCATCTTCTTCTTGTCAGTGCAGGGCTCTGTGTTCTCAGACTTCTCCTTGCTGTAAGATCAGCATCACGTTCAGCAGCAGATCACACGCTTCTCACTCCAAGCCCGTCATTGCCAAACACAGTATTTATAATACTTCTGACATAATGACAAAGCTGCTTAGTAACGCAATTTCTATTCTCTGTATGTATGTGCTGTACATGTGGAAGAATTGACAATAAAGCAGACTTGACTTGACTATTTACAGAAACTAGGAGTGGCAAAATATTAAAAGAATTTAATAATGATAATTCAAATAATTAAATACCACAATCCCAAAAATGTAATGTTCTCTATAATGCAGACTTTTTATTACCAATGAATTCATATGATTCTCTAGGTTGCAATTTTTTTTTTGTACTCACAAGTAGCAATTTCTATCTGATAAAATATTATAAAGCGTGACAAGACGTGTACACTATCAGTCAAAAGTTTTTGAACAGTAAGATTTTTAATGTTTTTCAAGAAACATTATTATTATTATTATCAATATTTAAAACAGTTATGTACATTTTAAGTAAATTTTTTTCAGGATTCTTTGATGAATAGAAAGATCCAAAGATCAGCATTTATCTGAAATAAAAAGCT
>NW_015554047.1:295799-297119 GCF_001515605.1 Sinocyclocheilus anshuiensis
TCAGCATATTATACTGATTTCTGAAGATCATGTGACACTGAAGACTGGAGTAATGATGCTGAAAATACAGCTTTGATCACAGAAATACATTACAGTTTAACAGATATTCACATAGAGAACAGCTGTTTTAAATAGTAAAAATATTTAAGTTTTTGCTGTATTTTGGATCAAATAAAAGCAAGCTTGGTGAGCAGAAGAGAAGAGACATCTTTTAAAACATTAAAAATCTTACTGTTCAAAAACTTTTGACTGGTCGTGTATATATACATACACATTTGGATTTAAATAATCAAATACTGAAGAGTTTAGGATTGGATCATTATTGCAGTGATTAGCTTTTCAGCTTTTCAGTTTTGTCTTATTTTGAATTAATTAAGTTTTGAAGTCAATCTTGGAAGCTAGCTGAGGCCTCTTAAACTATAATAAACTGATGGTAGTGTTTGTCAGTAATGATCAGTGCGACAGCAGCGGTGTTGGAGCGTGTGTGTGGATGCTGACCTCCTCCCTCGGCTCCTGCGCCTCCGCTCGCGGCTCCTGGAGCGCCTGTGAAGAGACGAGAGAGGTTAGGACTCAGCAGCGCAGCAGGGCAGACGCGAGCGGTGTGTGTGACCTCTGACCTCGGCCTCTTGCGGTCTCTGGAGCGTGACCTGCGGTGCTCTCGGCTGCGTGACCTCTCTCTCCGGCTGCGCTCGCGGGCGCGGGATCCCGTCTGCTCCTCCTTCTTCGAGCGCTTGGAGTCCGGCGAGCGGCTCTTAGACCTGGAGCCGGAGCGCTTCCTGTAATGCCTGCAAACACAACACACTCCACAAACTCAGTCTAGAGCTACGACACGAAGCTGCTCTCTACATCCACAGCACAGCTGCACTGAGTCTCTTTACACTGGAGCTCATACACTTTAACAGGGTTCATATTATTCAGAAATATTACCGATTTCACATAGACAGAATCGACTTTGGTTCACATGAATTTTCCAACATTAGCATTGTTATTTTCTTGCTTATCTCTGTGAAGCTGCTTTGAAACCATCTGTACTGCAAAAAGCACTTTGTGAATAAATGTGACTGTGTACAATATTAGTGTGTTTCCCTTTAACTAACAGACGTTTGTTTTGGGCTTTTGAAATAATTCAAATATTTATTACATAACTGTTCCTTTTTATTATATACCGGTATATATATGACCCTGGAGCACAAAAGCAGTCTTAAGTCGTTGGGGTATATAGCCAACAATACATTTTCTCAATATCAAAAAATTTACCCTTATGACTGGTTTTGTGCTCCAGGGTCACATATGTGTGTGTGTGTGTGTGTGTGTGTGTGA
>NW_015554047.1:297436-302064 GCF_001515605.1 Sinocyclocheilus anshuiensis
TTGAACACAAAACGTCGAATACTGATATTTGAAATAATTTAAAACATGAAAAGAATAGTCGAAATGTGAAATTAAAACCGCCAGTAGGTGACAGCAAGTGACTGTTACTCAGTGAGTCATTGAGATTCAACCGATTCATTCAAACACAGTATTTGACTGCGTTGAGTGAATCACTGAATCATTTAACCAACCGATTCATTCAAACACAGCATTTGACTGCGTTAATGAGTGAATCACTGAATCATTTAACCAACCGATTCGTTAAAAAAGCTGAACCAGTTGAGCTTCTTTTGATCGGGCTGTCGACAAAATTTGGGTAGATTTTTTTTTGTTCGGTCATGTTATTTTAATACATTTGAAGGCGTGTAATTTAAAAAAAGGAGGAAAATTAGACTTAAATTAAACGTGTCTACCTTAATTCTACTGAAGCAGATGGCCTCTGTTGAATCCTCAGTCCAAGAGAAACGCATCTGCAACATTTAGTCATTTTACTAAAAATACGTTAGTTATGGGAATTATGTTGTAATATTTCAGCAAGAGTTTAAAATTTACAATAAACTCAACAGTTTGGTTAAAATTAAGTAATACTAAAACTTGAGTTTTAATAGTGAGGAATACTATTCTGTTTCCAGTAAACACATATAAACACCCTAAAACATGTTTACTTTGGAAGTACAAATATACAGAGAAATTCTATTCAACGGGAATGAATGAGTTCTTAAGCGATTTAGCTCTAATACCAGTTTCTGTACATTCATCACATGCATTGTTATACTAATGTTTGTGCTGCTTCTTTCTCACCATAAATGGTCTTATATTAATGACTTTTAAAAAATGTTTTTGTTTTGAATTTAATATCCTCTCCAGTATGTACCAAGCCAAATAAGAGAAAATACAGCCTTACTGCATAACAGAAATGACCCTAAACGTCTTTCACCATTCATCCATTACTTCAGCATTGCTTCTTTAGTTCTGTCTGTTCTAGATCACTAGTGTCAAATAGTAATCTAATCGTTTAATTAAAACATAAAATCACAGTAACAATCGTGTATTTGCTCTGATGTCATGCTTCGGTTCTACTTATATATAAAATCGTAGGTAAACTGCTTAAGTTTATACTAAAAAATACAAGTTTCCACCATAACAACACATTCTAGAGACACATATTTGTGTTTGGACGAGGCTCGCGCGTCTCAGCAGACTATATCTGAGCGATATTATTCATATTCGTTCTTCTGATGTCCTGTTATCCTGAAATATAAGCTGATTTTACAGCTGGAGCGTGACACATTTACACACAATCAGTCCTAATATGAGTAGTGCCACAAGAACTGTATTTAGAAGAGTTATTCCAAACAAAGGAAGGAAGGAAACTAACATTACAATCTACAAAAAAAGCTATATAGATATGCAGCGGTCGTATAAACGCAGAGGCATGTTTGTGTCACAGATCAGACGAACACAAAAGAAACGAAAAACGGAAACCTCCGGCTCTTCTGGGAGGAGAAAATCTGCAGTCATCCAGTCTCTGTCATGCTTTCAATCAGGTCCTCGCTGGATAAATGGTGAGATCTGAGCATCAGAGACGCCGGCGGGATATTGATGTTACTGTGGGTCATCATCATCATCATCATCATCATCACTACACAAGCACACGACTGAAGAGACTGCCGTATGGACACAAACACAGCAAGTATTCAGAGAGGAATTGTGAAGCCAGCTAACAGATCCGAGGGAACTTCATTCCACTGGTTTGATCCCGTCTGACTTCTGGTCCAGCCGGCTTTTACTGCTCTTCACCATATAAATAAAGTACGTGAGCGTCTCCTTCTCATTGACTGGAATATTGCGGAAGTGACGGCTCACGGTCTGCAGAAGAAGAAAGAGACAGACACCGAACTCATTAGAAAACAGCTCAATGCTGTGTTCTGATTGGCTGACAGACATCACGAGAATCTTCAGAAATAAGCATTAGTGTGTAGAGAAGCTCATTCTCGGAGCAGACGGACCCAACGTTTGTCGTCAATATCAACTAGGGCTGTCCAAATGGCTGAAAAACTACATTTGGATTTTGTACTTCAATATTATCAATATTCAAATTATATTTGAATTTAAAAGACATGATTTCAGCTGGGGGGGGAGCTTTTGGCTTTAAATAATCAAAATAATCATTTTTGCGAGCCCCTTCTTGAATCAGGCGTGTATTTTTTACTGTACAAATAAATGCAGCCTTGTTGAGCAGAAGATAATTATTTTACAACTTTAGAATATATTTCAGATCCCACAGATACAAATCTATTACAGATTTGAACACTATGTGTGAATGTTATAATAAAAGTATTAATATAGCTGCTGTAGTTAATAATCATCATTATTATTGTCTTACTTTATTTTATTTTACAGAACAACCGTAAAATTACAATCCTAAAATTTATGAATGTTGATGGAGCTTTTATTTTGGCGGAAACCTCCAGGAAGACCTCAGTGCTTCTTTTAGTTGACAGAAGATGCAGTGCTGAACGGTCTCTGCCTGTCGGTGCTTGTAATGATTTTTGCGTCTTTCTCCGACAGTTTTAAATACTTTCATACTGCCGACATGTTTGCTGCATTAGTGCGTGTCTCTATTTAATCCCGTCACGTCATTGTTCGGTACAATTTATTCGCTCTTTCTCTCATTCGGTGCATCCCTAACGTATATCATTAATTAAGTTGCTTAAACAATTAGAAACAAAACAGCATCATGCATGCATGTACAGTTTAATACAAAGGACTGAAAACCAATCACAAAGAGTACTTTTTTCAAAGTCTCAAGATAGCTTTTTTAAAAGTTGAACTTAATTTTCCATGGCTTTCTAAACATGCAGCTCTCTTGTGCGAGACGCGAGTGCAACGGTGTTAGATGTCCCTCTAGAAAATGCGATAAATAAATAAATAAACTGCTTGGTTTCCATCTTGATGTAAACATCTTCTCCACATTGATGCTCTCTTTTTCCGCAATATTTTGAATGAACAGCGTAGCAGCGCTGCATCTAGTGGGTTCAGCTGGATAGGCTAAAAAAAAGCATTAAAATGCAATGATACCTACATCGTCATCGCATCTCGTGCGCCACTGATAAAGCTGCCTGACACACACCTAAAATTCAAATTCAACGTTTTTGCATTCGAATGTGGATTTTTATATTAAATTCCACGAATATTCGAATTATGTAACAAAATTTACATTTTTGCGTTGTATGTAAGATCAAGCTCTTCAGAGAGACTCGTGAGAACAGGCTTTGATAGCAATATAAAAATCTATAATAAAATATAGTAATGAGTAAGTGTCGTATTAATGTAAAACCATGTTTAAAGGAAGGTGATGAGATTAGCGAGCGGTGGCGAGGGTTTCTCAGTGCTACCTCTGCGAGCTGGGCTTTGTTGAGGCCCGGTCTGGTCTGGATCTTGTAGTGCCTCTTGTACCGTCTCAGTGTGTTGACCTGAAGCTGGAACAGATCCACCTAAAGCAGGACAAACACACAGATCCCGCTCAGATTCTGGTCCCCAGCAAGTGTTTGGTTTCCCACATTCTGTGTCCAACAGACTAAAGAAACTCATAGATGATTGGAACAACATGTGGGTGAGTAAATGACAGTTTTCATTTTTGGAGGAACCGTCCCTTTAAGAAATTTTTAGAGGAACCGTCCCTTTAAGAAGGTTTTTAGAGGAACCGTCCCTTTAAGAAGGTTTTCGGTGACTCCAGCTCCAGGTGTGGAGCAACATTCACCGCCTGGACACACACAGCTCAGTTTAACCTAAATCAAGTCCGATGCCTCGGCATTCTGCAGCAGAGATTTCTCTAGCCGGTTTTAGGTATATGAACTGACTAGTATGTCCAGTCTTAACTAGTGTCACACATTCCTACACGAAACCTGTGATCAAAACCACAGAGGAACGGCTCCGAACTTTTCTGTGAAGACAAAGTCTGAAACACTGTGTGGAAAAAGTTTACAAGTTCATGCCGTTTCTTGCCGCTGTTCTTATGCGGATATAAAGGCGATCTGAGCTGTGCTGTAATTATATTACACTAAACACCTGCTGGAACATCACTTCTGTGTCTCATCACGATCACACATCTTCTCACAGATCTGCACGCATGCATGTGGAACACAACACCATAAACCTGCTATGTCTGGCTCAGTCTTTACCGTAGTAAGCAGCTGGAGCAAACCCAGTCACAGCAGCACCAGGACAAATATAAAAGGACAAAGAGCATGAACATACAGATGAATCCTGGTTTACCTCTGGCACTTCAGCATCGTGATCGGGTGATTCTCCTCCGTCGTCGCTGGTCTTCCTCTTGCGCTTGTTGCGAACGCTCTGGATGAAGTTCTTGTGGAAATCACAGATGTACAAATGCCGAACCTACAGGGAAAAATGGTGCGTGTTAGAAAACTGAATTCTAGATTACAGAACGTAGAACTGATAACTATATCAAGAAAACACTATCTGATGTCTTCAGTGCGATTTATATGCCATAAAATGACATTTAGCAAACTAAAGGCAAGCACATTCTGGCCAATGCAGCAGTGAAGCGTATACTAGTGTGTGTGTGTGTGTGTGTGTGTGTGAGAGAGAGAGTGACTGTGTGT
>NW_015554047.1:302271-320921 GCF_001515605.1 Sinocyclocheilus anshuiensis
GTGAGTGTGAGTGTGAGTGTGTGTGAGAGTGTGTGTGAGTATGTGTGAGAGTGTGTGGCAGCAGCAGATTTACACACAGATATTCACTACAACACCAGCAGCACAAAACAGCCATAACTTCATGACATTACTGTCAGAGATACTTCTGAAAGGCCACCAGTGAAGACATATATATGTGTCCCTGCAGCACAAAAGCAGTGTTAAGTCGCTGGGATCAGCAGATGATGTAGTGGTGACTCTGGTGACTGACAGTGAACAGCGCTGAGATCAGAGTAAATCAGAAGTCTTAAAGCAAAAGCTGTCAGTGAAGCGTGTATCACAACACAACTCTACAGATCAGAGATTTAAGCATCGCAAGCATAAAACACTCAGAAAATAAAGAGCTGATGAGCTGCTCAGACCTCCTCATTCTCTCCATCTCACACACTCACACACACAGTCACTCTCACACACACACACCACTCATCACACACACACACACTCTCTCTCTCACACTCTCTCTCTCTCTCTCACACACTCTCTCTCTCTCTCTCACACACTCTCTCTCTCTCTCTCACACACTCTCTCTCTCTCTCTCACACACTCTCTCTCTCTCTCTCACACACTCTCTCTCTCTCTCTCACACACTCTCTCTCTCTCTCTCACACACTCTCTCTCTCTCTCTCACACACTCTCTCTCTCTCTCTCACACACTCTCTCTCTCTCTCTCACACACTCTCTCTCTCTCTCTCACACACTCTCTCTCTCTCTCTCACACACTCTCTCTCTCTCTCTCACACACTCTCTCTCTCTCTCTCACACACTCTCTCTCTCTCTCTCACACACTCTCTCTCTCTCTCTCACACACTCTCTCTCTCTCTCTCACACACTCTCTCTCTCTCTCTCACACACTCTCTCTCTCTCTCTCACACACTCTCTCTCTCTCTCTCACACACTCTCTCTCTCTCTCTCACACACTCTCTCTCTCTCTCTCACACACTCTCTCTCTCTCTCTCACACACTCTCTCTCTCTCTCTCACACACTCTCTCTCTCTCTCTCACACACTCTCTCTCTCTCTCTCACACACTCTCTCTCTCTCTCTCACACACTCTCTCTCTCTCTCTCACACACACACACACACACACACACGGCGGGCTACGCGTGTTCTGAAAGTGTCCCGCATCTGAAACCATACATTTAGAAACCTGACACCTGATGCAGTCACTACTCCTCCAGAGTACATGCAGCCCAACATAAAACTGGACTTCGATAAAACAGCGAAATAAATGAGTTAGGAACTTTAAAAAGGAAGGAGAGAGTGCTTCCGTCTTTTGTTGTTGTCAAAAGGCCTGCTGGAGAAAAACACACCTGAAGTGCTTTCTTCTGAAAAATACCATTCGATATGAGTTCACTGAATGAATCCATTCCCAAACACGAGCTGATGCAGATCTGAATAATGATGGAATAATGATTTCAGATCTCCACAAACTGAAGCTTGCGAGTAAATCTTCATCTTTAACAGCTTCCTAAAGATGCTATAAAAACTCAGTTTGAATTCAGACAAAACTATTTAAAATAAGACCAGAACAGTTGTACAATAATATTTGTACTAAAGGAGAAAATGATTTAATGGTTTTTCTATGACAGCATAATATTATTGGTAAAAACGAAAAGAAAAATAACAGAACAGAACAGACTACACATTTTTCTGTGCATTATTAATAATTTACGATGAGCAATTTAAATGGTGGCAGAACAATTTTAATGCATCAGTACCGACAAACCGGTGTAAAAATACTAGCATTCCCCATCAACCCAAGACTTATTAGCTGTCAATCATCTCATCATATTCCACACACAGTCTGGAAATTCATCAAAGCAATAACAAACCAAACATTTCAGCTCAAGAGCGAGTCCAGTATTAAACACGTGTCTGACACAGCGGTCCAGCAGACACAATAATTCATTATGAATTCTTCAGAATCGACAGAAATTACAAAACCGTTAATACTCGAAAATAGGCTCTGGACAAAGAAACGTCTGAAAGTGCTGGAGAGATCGACTTTAACACAGCTTCGGATCAAAGAAACATTTCAAAGTGCTTGGCAGATAATCTGTAAAAGTCTTCAAATGGTAAAAACGCTCTGAATGTAGAAAACTAGACTTCGGTGTGCTTCGACTGGATTCAGTGCATTAGAAACTGGAGATCATTCACGGATCTGTCTTTGGGTGCGAGCGGTTACTGAGAAACAGCTGTTAAATCACAGACAGACGGTGGAAATAAAACATCATGAAGTGCAACTGATCACATAATCCAGTAGAACACAGTCGAGTCTTCTGCTGTGAGAGTTTTAAAGTAATTCTTAATCAACTGCATGCTGGTGTACAGTACAAAATCATAACAGGATTGATTATTTGAGATTTCCCCACGGACAAACCGAACAGAATATAACAGCTTCTGAATGATGGCATGATTTTAGCCAACAGGGTCTTTGTATTAAAATATCATGTCCTCTAAAATGAAAAAACAAGAGAAGTTGGATAATTAAATCAAGTTTTAAAAAACAGCACTCAGTAAAGGCTGCCGTTTCATCATTCATGATGAACCCAATGAATCTGTGGAATGGAGCAGTCAAATAAATAACGCTGTCAGTGTTTACGAGGGACAGCATCAGACCGGCGTTTCTGTAGGAAGATCTGACAGAGTTTGCAAGACACCCGACGGCTGTGACGTCTGTGAACCGCACACAAGAGTCAGAGACGGGAAGATGAATGAACAGATGCACAATCACAACTCATCTCTGAGATTCTCCTCAGACACACAGCGAAGTCTGGAGAGTCTGAGTCAAAGACTGCTGCTGGTGATGATGATGATGATGATGATGAAGGGAGTGTGGACAGAAGGACAGAGCGCAGCTGTTTCAGACGATCAGTTCAGTAAAGGCACAGGAGCTGCATCTCTGGCGTGTTCACGGCTGCAGCGTCACTCGTTGAGATTGCTGTTGAAGGAGTCTAAGACCGTGGCGTTGGTGTTCTGGAAGAGCCACCGCTGGCTGAGAGACGAGGGATCGCAGGAGTTCATGAAGATCCGCTTCTGTGCAGCATCAGAGTCAACACAGCTGTTACTGATGGGGTGATAGAGGCTCTTATCCTGCCACACACACACACACACACACACACACAGAGAGAGAGAGAGAGACACACACACACAGAGAGAGACACACACACACACAGACACACACACGCACACACATCACAGTTTATACCTGCACATGACAACAATCAGGCACAGTTTTGTTTGCTGATGAGGGTGAGGCTGGTTCTAATCTCTAAAGTAAAGTAAATCTGACATGGTTTTCTCTTCTGACTGCTTTTATTAATAGGGTGGCCATGTGTGACATTTATACGGGACGCGTCCTGGCCAGGGGTTGTATATTGCCTAAAACATCCAAAGTAGTTTGACCAATAACATGCAGGTATTGTACATAATTGACCAATCGTGGTGCGTGAGAGCGATCAAAGCGATGCAAATACACGCATGTGTTTGTTCTTCGCTGCACACCGATCATTGTATGACACCAAAGTACCGCAAGCAGCCGTCTGCTCTGCTCTCCATAGCTCTCGTGAAATAATGTCATACAACGATCGACCTGCACAGTGCTAACAGACAAAACCTGCATATTTTAGGCAATACAGAAATCCTGGCAAGGGTGCATCCCGTATGGTCACCCTATTTATTAAACTATCTCTATTTGTAGGGCGGGACTTGGGTCAGAGCATCGGTTGTTGATTGGATGTTGTGATGTGGGCGTGGCTGGCGGGGAAGTGGGCAGGAAGTTCAAAATAAACTTGGAATAATAAACTCAGCTGACAGAAGCATTTACTGTGACTAATGTTTGTAATGTTTGATCTCTGGGCAGATGAGCTCAGTACCTTCCTGTAGGCCCACAGCTGGTTCCCCTTCATCCCGTGGCAGTCGTAGAGCGTCACGGGGCTGTTGTGAGACACGGCGTCGAAGCAGACCTTCTTAGTGTGCAGCGGGTCTCCCACCCGTATGTCTTCTCTCCATCCGAACGTAAAGACCTGCACAACATACTGCATTACAGCATTCAGCAACACTGCATATTCTGTACCTTCATTACGCAGTCAGACATCACCCAGATAATGCACTGAGAAACACAGAATCTACCTGTAGCTTCAGACACACAATTCTCTGGGAACGGATCTAAATCTCTCACCTGACCGTGACTCCAGGTCGACTCGCCTCGTCCCTTCAGACACTTCTCCAGACGCATCGGGGAGCCAGAGGAGAAGTGTTTGCTCTCCATGCAGAGACCGGAGCCGACGTTACGCAGCTGAAACACACGCACGCACACAGACACAGACACACACACACACACACGCACACGCAGACAAACACACACGCATGCACGCATACACACAGACACACACACAGAGACACACACACACACACACACACACACACACACACAGAGAGAGACACACACGCGCGTGTTAAGACAAAGGTTTGAAACTAACACATGTTGTGTGCCTGTGTGAGAGGAATGAACTCTCTACATCAGCAGATCTCAATAGTAAATATTCATCATTCTAAAGGAGAAACCGAAATAAGGATATTCAAGATATACGAAGCGTAAACAAAGCAGCGCTTGCTCACTATTTTGAACATCAGTAACGTTGATAACTTTCTTCAATTTTAAGCGGCCCATGTTGTTATGAAAACATTCTCATATCGGGATGCTTGGGAAAGATCACGCAACATTAGAACAGCCTTCTGTCTGAGCCGCCTTCATTTAGTTACTAGTTTACATCACTTTCACTTGTATTCTCCTGCACTGACCCGTGCACTAAACTCACATGTTGAATGTATGAGTGTAACCCAACAGACTTTGGCTTGCTGTGTCCCGAGCTGAAGACTTCATCTTTAAACACGTTCAGAGCGCTCTGTTGTGTCCTAGCTGTAACTGTAGACTAGTGTAGCTCCTCACCTCTCCCCACGCAGCGGCCGGAGGCTCCACCGGAGGATAGTGTTTGGCCAGATCCCAGGCCACCTCCGTCATGAACCAGCGGAAGCTCCTGCAGCTCAGCCGGCTCCTCAGCTGCTTCTGCGTGGACACGTCTCCGGCGGACAGGTGCCGGTACTCCGGCCGCCGCTGGTAGATAAACTCTGCATACTCGTCCATCCACACTTCAGCCACACGCTTCAGATTCTGCAACACAGCGGCGGATCACACGCTTTCATACATGTGTTACTCAGTCTCAGGCCTAAAGCTGCGTCAGCAAACTAGGCCTTCCTTTCACATCCCTCACTATTTTGAATCACCAACAATCCTTTGCACACATACCAATTCACAAAAAAAGAATTAGCAGAAAATGAATCAGCGCTGAGCTTATCCTAATTCATCAAACTTCAAAAGACAAACAGGATTTTGGAGATGAGGGCATTTCTTGATCACGTGATGCTAAACTACACACAATGTAAAGCACTGGAGATGCAGACGGCTGTCATTCACTGAACTGCATCTCCAGCAAGCAATAGCCGTCATTTCAACGTCTCGGTTAAGTATAGACCCGATATAGTCCGGCTATTTGTAACCCACTTCTAGCCCAAATAACCTTGAATTTGGTTTCATGTCGTTTTTTGGCAAAATAACTTGTGAGATGTATGATATTCCATCATGTAAGCAAAGTCAACAGCGTTTACAGGGTGTTTGGTTTCATTTCTTTGACATGTTCAATACGTAGCCTGAGCGTAGCCACGATTTAGTTCGTAGTCAGAGTGGCTATCTGTACCCCACTTATAGTCAAACCTGATTCACTGTAGTTTTTGGCCAGGCAGCGCATGAGATGGTTGATATCCCATCATGTTCGCAGTGTCAATAATATCTACAAAGATATACGTGTCATTTCATGACATGGTCTATATGTAGCCACGATATAGCTCTAAATTGAACGGGCTACGTGTAGTCTGCTTTTAGCCCACCTGGCGAAATCGAGGCAATGTGTGGTCTAATTTTAACGGCTTGGCTATAGCCCTACACCAGAAACCAGCCTAGCGTCTCGTTCTAGTGTGTAATGCTGAGGACTCTTTACAGACGCAGCTTTCTGTCTGAGACACACCCCAGATCTGCACTGCTTTAGCTGCAGAAATGATCAGAATATATTTCAACAGATTCTGGCCCGTGAAACAAACCGGGGTCAGATCTCAGCGTGACCCGGATCTGATGCTCAAACTCACCCTGGCGAGACTCACTCCGCCTGGCACTTTATAGGGCATGTATTTCCTATAGATGTGACCGACTCGAGAGCAGGGAACGTCCTCCATACGACCGCCACACATCCACACCTCAGAGAGCAAGAGAACAGGCTTTCAGACGAATGAAGGAAAACACACGAGTACTACAGACAGCAGACTCAGATCAGACAAACTGCGTGCTTCTGCTTTTGCAGTTTAGTTGTACACAGAGTAATTATGTGTATGATTGGAGATTAAATATGACTGAATGTGTTTCTAAACATATGTCACGGCATCAGATGTGAGCAGAAACAGTCAATAATGATCACTGTGAAGCACTGCTAAACTGTGACACACATCTTGGAAATAGAGCGTGTTTTCCTGAAACCACTAGGGGTCGCTGTATCTGACTTTACTGTGAATGCAGACTGAGATATGTGTGACCCTGCAGCACAAAAGCAGTCTTAAGTCGCTGGGGGATATTTGGAGAAGGGTCTGGCTGCAGCTGGCGCTTGCACTCTCAGACACTTGCACTTCCGCTAGCGACGTCACTTGCAGTCTTTTTTATTTTTTATTTTGTTCTATTTATTGATTACTTTTTGTTTGAATCTCTCAACATTTTACAACAGTAGCCAGGTGGTGAAGACAAGAAAAAAGAAACTAAATTACGAAGTCACTTGCAATCGCCACAAATCGTGCGTGTTGCCAATGGAGACAAGACGCTGTGGTGGTGATTAAACGATTACAACTAATTTAGTACCGAACAAACCATACATCAATGGAAAGCTTGTTTGATGTATACATCTCAATTTCGTTTTGCTGTCCAGGGTCACATATGTTAATATACATGATCTGAATCAACAGAAATATAATGCACACGGTCGCTGGTTTTATTCTCCGTCTCAGATGCAAGGTTTTTTTTCTGTTGTTGTTCGTTATCACAGCAACAGCTTGAAATGAAAAGCAGCAAAGCTTAATGTGCATCGACGTCTATACATTAATTAAGGCTACTGTATTGCCCAGGATAATGACACAGCAACTGTTGCCGGTGTAAGTCATACCAGTATCAGATGTATTTGCGCAGTGATCGTGTGCTGATGGCGAGTGTAAGCAGGTTTATATCATAACCACCACCTTGAAGGAGATCTCGTACTGCTCTCCTCCCCAGATCTCCAGACCCGTGTCATATCCTCCCAGCTCCCAGAACCACTTCCTGTCCACAGCGAAGAGACCGCCTGCCATCACAGGAGACCTTACCGAGGAGACAGAAACACGGCTCAAACTAAACTAACACCACAGAGAAACACAGATTACAGAAATACACCTTTAATGAGCCGATCACTTCAGTACTTCAAATCAATGTAGTATTTGGCACAAAAGTAGTAAATGCATGTAGTTATTTACATTTTCATATATCTATGTGTCACTTTCTGTCTTCTGCAGAGCACAAAAGAAGATTATGAATGTTTTTCTTTATACGATGAAAGTCAGTGGGGTCATAATAATCCCAGAGAGCCTGTTCACTCGTGTGTTTTCACTGACTGCTGTAAATACCCTCCACAGACGGATCTGCTTGCTCAAGCCACAGATGTATATTTTCCTCTCCCTAAGAGCAATAAATAAAAGTGTGAGCGTGTTTTACTGCTAGCCAGATGCACAGCGCTACTGTAACACACGCCTCACACAAACAAACCAGATCTCTTAAACGACACTATGAGTGCTAGAGCCGGAATGACACATGTAACATCTGCTGCTGAGTTTGTGAAGTCGGCTCCACTGAATGTGTGTATAGCGTGGATATCAATGACTGGATTTATATCGGTTTGGATGAGACACAGTTACGTGGCCACGTGTCAATTAAACGTATCAGATAACGACACGATTGCTCGATGCAGGAAGTGAAGTGTGAATATTCAAAACATCTTCCCTCCAGAATGTCAGAAATAAAGTGTTTTATGGGGAAAAAAACAGCATGCAGTAACACACACACACGCACTCACTCACTCACACTCTCTCTCACACACACACACACACACACCTAGAAAAGCATTTTTTGCAGTGCACACACTCACACACGCACTCACTCACTCACACAGACACACACACTCTCACTCACACACACACTCTCACACACACAGACACACACTCTCACTCACACACACTGCAAAAAATGCTTTTCCAGCTTAGACCTTTTGTCTTGTTTCCAGCCAAAATATCTAAAAATTCTTAAATCAAGAAGGATTTTCTAGACAAGTAAAAATTTGTAGTACATCTCCCAGTCGAAAGCCCCTCGCATCGCATCGCCGGCCTGTGTCTCGTAGCCGAAGTTATCGTGGTCGATCACATCAATCATCGGACACACGATCGTTTTCCGGTTCTCTGCGATGCGATCTGAAAACCAATCATTCACTGCCATCAAATAACAGCTTCAGGAGCTGAAGGTCTCCTTCATTTCTACAGCGCTTTATGCAGTGCAGACTGCTTCAGAGCATCTTCACGGTAATAACAGTGTTGATGTTAATGCTCTCACCCAGTAACGGCGGCAGCCAGTTGACATTGGCCTCGCAGTGTGAGTCCAGGAACGTGATGACCTGACCCTTCGCAGCCGCGGCGCCCAGCAGTCTGGTCCTGATCAGACCCTCACGCTTCTTAGCGCGCAGGATTCGAACCTTCGGCAGCTGCACCATGTACTCCTCCAGAGGAGCCTTCAGATGCTCTAGAGGACACAGAGTCAAGTCAAGTCACCATTATTTATACAGCGCTTTTTCCAATGCAGAATGTGTCAAAGCAGCTTTACAGTATTAAACAGGGAAATCACACAATTGTTGGCTTTTATTCTTCAGCAGCTTCATTCCTGTGTGACATTACAGCGCTGGATACTGTCGCTTCTCACGTGAACCATCGAGATGCAGCAAACTGAAATGTGTGGCACAAATTCTGTTCCTCAAATAAAACCATCGTGTGACCTTTGAAGACTGTCGATAGAGCTTAAACTATTGAACCCTCTTCCTTTCTCAATGTTGAATCCACCGATGAAAACACTTCAGATGTGATTCGATCATAAAACATAAGCTGTGATTGAGTTAGTCTCTTTCATGATTCTTATATAATTTATTTCAGTCAGATACAGCACAATATTTTGCTCATTTTGAGGCAATCATTTGACTAAAGGAATCCCGAAAAGTGGCTTGGATGAATTTGTGTGAATTTGATTTGTGATATATTGTGATGCATTGTGATATATTGTGATGCATTGAGATATATTGTGATGTATTGTAATATATCGTGATGCATAGTGATATATTGTGATGAATTGAGATATATTCTGATGCATTGTAATATATTGTGATGCATTGTGATATATTGTAATGCATAGTGATATATTGTGATATATTATGATGCATAGTGATATATTGTGATGTATTGTGATATGTTATGATGCATTGAGATATATTGTGATGTATTGTGATATATTGTGATGCATAGTGATATATTCTGATGTATTGTAATATATTGTGATGCATTGTGATATATTGTAATTCATAGTGATATATTGTGATATATTATGATGCATAGTGATATATTGTGATGTATTGTGATATGTTATGATGCATTGAGATATATTGTGATGTATTGTGATATATTGTGATGCATAGTGATATATTCTGATGTATTGTAATATATTGTGATGCATTGTGATATATTGTAATTCATAGTGATATATTGTGATATATTATGATGCATAGTGATATATTGTGCTATATTATGATGCATAGTGATATATTGTGATGTATTGTGATATATTATGATGCATTGAGATATATTGTGATGCATTGTGATATATTGTGATGCATTGTGATATATTGTAATGCATAGTGATATATTGTGATATATTGTGATGCATTGTGATGTCTTTGAGTCACAGCTGACATACCCAGCCTTAATACTGTATATACAAACATGTTATTCATCAAATGTGCTATCTTCACAGATGATTCAGTCCATATTTCTATGTTATAAATAAATGTAGTTTTTCTGCAGTATTTGTGGTGCCAGTGTTTCAGTGTTTGTCCGGGCCGGTCCTGACTTCAGTGATGGGACCCTGCATCAGATCCAGACACGAATATAGTGTGGACGAGTGAGAAGAAACCCAAATACTGAAATGTGTTTTCATGCTTGATTAAAACAAGAGACAGCCTTCATAAGCGGACTCATGGAGAGAGGATTATGGCTGTCATAATCTGACGCTTATGCAAACATGTGACGCAGTACAGATGCAGGGACAAACCAGGATCATCCCAGAAACAGCAGCTCACAATCTGTCACACAAATCAAATATGCTGGCTGACTTACACGAGATGACAGGTTAAGACTGACATACAGCCCGGAAACATCATATTTCTGATGATGATCCTCATGCACATGCGCTGTTCAGACTCACTCTCACTGAATGAAGCGCTGTTGGACGCGGAGCGACTCGTACCTTTGTCGCTGAAGTCGTCCACAAGGATGATCTCGGCAATGAGCTGCGGTGGCGAGCGGTTGAGGATGCTGTGAACGGTGCGCAGCAGAGACGACCAGCCCTCGTTATGGAAGGGGATGATGATGCTGGTGTTGGGAAGATCTTCTGTGTACAGCTTCGTCTTACAGCTGCGACACACAAACACAACTGCATTCAGGGTGACACACACACTCATGACGGACATACAGTCACAGCTTGATGCTATGCTTTCCTTTGGAACTATTTTCAATTATTGCCACACTTAAGTTACTGATATAAAAGATACAAACCTCTGCATTAAATCTATAGCACACTGTGATCACGTGTGACGACAGTCTAATTAAAAACATCAGTCACATTCATTCTCACATTGACGAGCGCTGTTAGACTGACGCAGGCCAGCCTAAAACTTCAAAAGCATCAAGAATATTACATTTTTTGGATAATTTGAGCCATTTGTAGTGATTGGGGAGGACTCAACATCTATGGAGGTGAGGCACGAAGAACAAGGGCCCTGGTCATCAAAAATGCTGCCAGCTCTCTTTTCCCAACCCTTCACTCACTGTCTGGTTAAACTGGTTTGTTCACTACTGTGTAAATATATTTAGACGTGGAACCGGAATCGTAGTTGACAAGTCAAACATGACACACATCAGACGTCTCACAGCAACCGCAGCCTGCAACCGTTCACTATTACAACCTAAATAGAAGAATGCTGGTTTCCAAATAAATGTGACCCTGGAGCACAAAACCAGTCATAAGGGTACATTTTTTGAAATTGAGATTTATACATCATCATCAGCTGAAAGCTGAATAAATAAGCTTTCCATTGATGTATGGTTTGTTAGGATAGGACAATATTTGGTCGAGATACAACTATTTGAAAATCTGGAATCTGAGGGTGCAAAAAAATCTAAATATTGAGAAAATCATCTTTAAAGTTGTTCAAATGAAGTTCTTAGCAATGCATATTACTAATCAAAAATTAAGTTTTGATATATTTACGGTAGGAAATTTACAAAATATCTTCATGGAACATGATCTTTACTTAATATCCTAATGATTTTTGGCATAAAAGAAAAATCTATGTATTGTTGGCTATTGCTACAAATATACCTGTGCTGCTTATGACTGCTTTTGTGCTGCAGGCTCCAGAACCAATTTTGCCTTCCTTGTTTTTGTTTAACTTTTGCTGCTGGACTGTAGCCTAGACAGAGAGCAGTCCATCGCAGGACTAACAAACACTAACAGGGCAGTTTAGTGTCACCTGTCCTGCAGTGAAACCAGAGCAAACCCACATCGACAAACTCGGCTGGGACTCGAGAGATACCCACCAAACCACTTTTACAACAGTTTAATATTTTAGAGCGGAGCATGACTTAAATGTATACTGACAACAGAAATGTTCAAGACTTCTCCAGGCCGCTATGTTTTTCAATATAAATATATATGTGACCCTGGAGTACAAAAGCAGTCTTAAGTCGCTGGGGTATATTTGTAGCAATAGCCAACAATACATTGTATGGGTCAAAATGATACATTTTTCTTTTATGCCAAAAATCATTAGGATATTAAGTAAAGATCATGTTCCATGAAGATATTTTGTACATTTCTTACCGTAAATATATCAAAACTTAATTTTTGATTATTAATATGCATTGCTAAGAACTTCATTTGAACAACTTTAAAGATGATTTTCTCAATATTTAGATTTTTTTGCACCCTCAGATTCCAGATTTTCAAATAGTTGTATCTCGACCAAATATTGTCCTATCCTAACAAACCATACATCAATGGAAAGCTTATTTATTCAAATCTTTTCAAAAACTGACCCTTATGACTGGTTTTGTGCTCCAGGGTCACATAGAGCAAAGACATTGTTGGCCTGTTGTAGTGTACTCCTGTTGTGCTCTACACAGTAACTCAAGCAGAGTATCTGCTGCTGATGTACAGTAATGCGTGGAGACTGCAGGAATCGTGACAGACATGTGCTGCAGAGGTTTAGATTGAAGTGGAAGACGAGAGCGGCTCACTTCGGGTGTCTGATGTCAGGCAGGGATCTGTTGAGGGCGATGCGATTGCTGACGAATATGTTGAATCCATTCTCCCTGTAGGCCTGGTCCACACGGTCCGAGTCGGTCAGCGGATACGGCCTGCCCTGCTCACCGACACCTTCAACACACCACAGATTCACCATCACACTCATCTGCAGTCCAGCTCTATCACACTTCATGCATCACGTGACGCACCTGAACATGCTGCTTCACTCTTCATCAGTGCATAGTCATGCCAGTCCTTCTTCCGAACGCCGTCGTTCTCCACTTTGTGTCTGTTTATTCTCTGAAAACACAAAGCATGTGATGTTATGAGGAAGACTGTGTGCTAGTCTTAGTAATGCAATAGTTGTGAAGAAAGTACAAGAGGATGGAGAGAAAGAACAACCCTTGTGTCTAAACATGGAACCAAACAAACCACCTTTTACAAAACACCAGAACCGAGGATGAATGAATGAAACTATGCTACTTTGTAGTTAGGGCCAGTTGTTAGATCTATGTTACCTGTATAAAGAGTCTGTATGAAACGCTTAGCAAGACTGAAAATGATGTCTGATTTGCTATTTCTGTTCTGTTGAAGTATGATGATTCATCAGTGGAGCTGTAAAGGGTCATGAATCCTCTCTCGTTCTGTGACAGGACTTTCTGAGCTGGTAGTTTGTCCCAAAGCTTCTTCTACACACTCAAAAGGATCTATGCTTTCTTCGCAAAAAGAGAACATACTTCAGGCCAGGGCGTTAGTGTAAGTAGGTGAATTGGGACGCAGTTTTCTGCTGCGTATCTGATTTTTAAATCCAAACACTGTTCACAGCCACACCTCTTTTAAAAACAAGCACGTCCCAAAACCTTGGCTGTGAAGCAGAGCAGTGTGGTAAATTGGAGGAGTGAATGATCTGGAACGGAAAAGCTGTTTGTGTGCACGAGGTGACATGAAACGGTTCTTCCAGGTGTAATAGTGTGTGTGGGTGAAGCGACGCTGACAGTGAATGTGTGTGAGGGATGGATGCACCTGCTGAAGCTCGGGAAACAGAGGCGCTATCAGACCAGCGGCCTGGACCAGAGCCAGCCGAGAGCCTGAACAACACCGCCTTTCAACAACACCACGCACAGCCTTCCCTATGAACACCAGCAGCACTACAGGAGCATATATATTATATTTATAATCCTCATGTCATTCCAAACCCATATGGGCTTCACCTATGTAAGATGATAAGCCTTCCACAGCACCGTACGTATTTGACTGTACACACTACTTTACAGATCGGACTGCTGATGTCTCCCAGGTTTAAAAAAAAAGTACACTTCTATAATGTACTTAACTCTTTCCCTGCCAAACACGCAATTTTCCAGGTTTCTGTGTTTTCGCTGTTATACGCTAGGGGGCGCTATTATGCATCTCCTGAATGAGTGTGGAAAGTGCTGATCAAAAACACAGACCAGGAAGACGCAGAAACGAGCGATCTCATATGTAAGCATATGCATATGAAAAATAACAAGATCATCAACACTAACCGCATATAAATAAAAACTGCCTAATGTGAAATGTGGATCCAGAAAGTGTTAAAGGCCTGTGCAAGCTTTGGGAGTGCTGATGGAAGCCATCTACTGCATCTTTGCTTTGATAATATTACTGAATATGATCCAGACAAAAAAAATGCGCTTTTCTCAGCTTTTTGCTCAAAATGTTGCTGATTTTATGAAACTTACCTACATTCAAGTGTTGATAAAAAAATGCTTGAAGCTAGAATAAAACAGATTTTTTTTGTTTGAAAGTAGAGGGTCTGATCTTTATTTTGATGTATTGCATGTTCAGATATTCATACAAAAAAATATTCAGGGGGCTATGAAATTTGAGTGAAAATCAGCAAAAACACTGGCGGTGGCTGGCAACTTTTTTCAAAAACGCTGGCGGGGAAAGAGTTAAAGTGCTCTATTTCCACACACTAATTTTATACTTAATATACTAAACATAATTCTTTAGTACTGCTTAAGATAAACTTAAGATCAACTGTGCAATTTTGGGACACCATGAATATGAACTAAAATGCGCTTTTAACATACTATCTCTGTATTTAAAAATGTATTTAGTCACCACTTGTAGTACACTAGTGACAAGTGTATGAAAGATGGGTTGAAGTGTACTACAAGTGGTAACTAAATATATTTTTAAATACAGAGATAGTATGTTAAAAGCCATTTTTGTTCATATTCATGGTGTCCCAAAATAGCACTGAACGTAAACAACGTATGCTGTTCAGCTGCACCACGCGGAAACATTGTCTAGGTTGTTTACGCTTTGATCCGATATAATTAATTTTGTTGTTGTAATAAAAACAGACATAAGCGAAGAATAGCGTTTAAAATGACTTAAAATACATATATAATAGCAACGAGGCAATAATAATTAGTTCAAATAAAGTATCAAACGCAAGTAATTATATGATTTTATTGAACAAAACTGTAGCGCTAAACTACATTACACATAATAACACAAGCCAGCAGAGGGCGCCAACAGTTTTACACTTTACTGAAATAAAATACTCACATAAGATCGAAGAATTATTGCAGCCCTATTGTACTTTAATAATAAGAATGATTTCTTTTAAATAATGCCTTTCTGCAAACTCAGGGTCGCATAACAAGCATTATATCCCATCACACATCATCCCATCCAGCTACTGATGAAGAGGAGACAGAGATGAAGATCAGAAGACGCGCTGGGATGCTTTATGGCCAGAGACACAACCTCAGCTGACGGACACACTGATATTTCCACATCACTTCTGACGTGCTGTACTCAATTAACTCAATCAGGTATTCACTCAGAAATAAGGAAAAAGATACTGCAAGTCACATTTTTGTGTAAACGATTGCTTTACTCATAAATCAAAAACTGTCATTGTAAAATTCATTCAAATTTCCTAAAAGAAATGGCCTCACAATGCTAATTCTTTTTATGACAGGTTCATTACAACACAATCAAGTAAACAAAAAATAATCTAGTTGTGTGGTTTTATTTATTGATTTATTTTTCCCCAAAATCAAATGAATGGCTTTATTTGTTGTTATGCTCAAATCTAAAGAAGTGATTAAAGTACTATCTGAAAAATAATCAATATTCCTCTAAAGCAGACAGTAGTGCTAAACAACCATTGAGAGAGCTGATTTATGCTTTTCTTTAGTTTTCATACTTAATGTTCATGTTAATATTGATAATTCTATTTAACCCAAGAACCATATGAACAAGTTTAATGTTTGTTTTATCTGAACGTGAAAAATACTGTACTAGTAGGTCTAAGTGTTTTAATGTACATGACAGAATTACACATCATAGACGTCTAAAGTCAATTTGTTATCGGTCTGTGAACTTTGTTCAAAAGAACCATATAATAACTGATCAACCAATAGTTTACCAGCGCGTTGATACGCCCGTCTACAGCGCGATAAAGCGTCGCGTTCCTCATCTGACGTTCCGGCGGAACTTGAAGTCAAAGACTCTCCTAGCCACGTAACACTGCCATATACGAGCGAGTTAAGAGTTTCTGCTGCGATGTTGTAGACTCAGAGAGTATGAACGCTGTCGTACCTGTAGGTGCGAGAGTCCGGCGGCGTCCGCAGAGCTGTCCAACATTCGCTCCAGAGACGCGGACCACAAGCCGACGCTCGGCAGCAACAGAAACACCAGCAGCAGCAGCAGCGCGACCTGCAGCAGCCTCTTCTGCTTCCGCCGCATCTCCGAGTCTCTGCGTGGCGCTTCTGTGTCGTTACATGTATCCACACACACTAACCTCTCTCTCTCTCTCTCTCTCTCTCTCTCTCGTCAGAACTTCCGCGATCCTGGACTGAACCACTTCATCTCGCGAGCGGGGAGACCGTTCAGCACCACGTTCACTTCAAAGGACTTTAAAAATACAACATGCACGCTTATTTGTCCGGAATCTCCGGAAGTTCTCTAAAAAGAAGCAGTTACAGATAACCAGAGGAAAAGAGCTTATGTTAACAAAATCATTAGAAGCATGAACACTTAGGCAAGCTTGACCAAACTTCTGCAATTCTGAAATAAATGTGGTTTGAAGAGTAGCCATCAACAACTCACAGAATACTATACCATGTGATAAATGATAAAGTATTAAAGAAATTACTGGATTTGTATGATTATATCCTTCCTAAAGAATGTAAAGCTGCAGATGAGCTCCCTCTAGTGAAGCCTGGGCCACACACCATACACACTCTACTGTGCATATTTCACTATAATAACCAGAAATCAGCTAAATTAGCAAGAATTACACAAATACTGTAGATGAAATAATTCTGTACGGTACGGGACAGCCTTCGTTACATCTTGAAGTCATGTCAGAGTCAGTGTTGTTCCACTCAATCCTGATGGCTTCAAACACCTCATGATTAGTTGAAAAACATCTTCCAGTTAGAGTTTAATGTGAGACTGTAATAATCACAAACAGCATTAATGAGGTTTGGACAATGATCAGCTCACATCATCTTCCTCCACGCTTTACTGTGGTAAAGACGCATTTATTATTATAATTCTCACAGACTCAGACTCATCTCTGATTTCTGCCACAAACCTCATTCTCATCTGTCTTTGATTATTTCTGAGACAGAAAAAGCTTTTAAGGAGTGCATTTGCTTAATTCTCGCTGATTTCCTTAATAGTCATTTGTGGTTAAGACCATTAAAAGCTTTGTGTTTAGCCGTTTTGGTCTTGGCCCTTTTCTTTCTTTTTTTCTTTGTGTGTGTGTGTGTTTGGAATTCGCCCATGTGTTTCATAATGGTGTGTGAAAACATCCGAAACCTAATGATCTGTCGTGGAGTGTTAATGAAGTTTCTCAAAACATATTCTGAGGTGTTTGTCCCATTTTATGAGTTTACATACAATGATAAACAAAGGCACAATGTCTGATCTTGAGCCTCCCAAACTGTTCTTGTCATCCAAACTCTGATGACCGAACATACTTCAGTCCCCGAGATATTTCATCTCTTTTAGTACCAAATGTTTTTGTGTAAATATCTTTTTAAGGATCTTAACAAAGCTATATCCACATTTGTATGGCATAAGAAAGCCCCAAGAGTTAGGCCCCGCAGGCTAAAGGAGGGCTGAATCTCCCAAATTTTAGACTTTAATATCTAGCATCACAGTTCGGCCCACTGTGGATTTGGCTGCATCCAAGGAACAGTGACGTGAGATGGGTCTCAATAGAGCGGCATGAAATGAAAACTACGCCAGTAACAGTTATTCATTTTCTGGGCACAAGGAAGAAGCTTTCTGTGATTACGAAAAACCCTGTTCTCCTTTGATGCATGGCAGGAATCACATAGACTCTTAGGCTTAAACACATCGTTATTTGTGAACACTCCTCTTGATGGAAATCCTAATATCCCAAGTCCCATTGTTGACAAAACTGTACAAAGCTGGATTAAGAAAGGAATTAAAACAATTGGTGATCTTTATGTAAATGGAATATTTGCTAGCTTACTTCAGTTATCTGAATTATTTGACTTAAATAAGACACTGGATTAGAAGTCAATCATTGGAGTCATTCCCTAATATATCTGAAAAATCCCTATTTGAAGACAAACTGCTCGATATCAGACGTGCCTCTACAAAGGGTTCCATAAACCTAAAGTGTTCTCTCCCCACTGCTCTTCTCCCTCTACACCAACGACTGCACGTCTAAAGACCCCTGCGTTAATGAGTAGCAAATGATTAAGTAGCTGAATTGGTTACTTTTATGCCACTGATAAAGCTTTTATATGTAAAAGGGGGTTTATAGGTTTGACTGATATAATAATGCAAAAACTGACACTTTAAATCAATGTTTCAAGAAACAACAACAAAAA
>NW_015554047.1:320958-321222 GCF_001515605.1 Sinocyclocheilus anshuiensis
TGTGTGGGTGGGGGGGGGGGCAATAGGGATTTCGCCTAGGGCGTCAAATTGGCTAGAAACGGCCCTGCTTCCAGCATACCAAAGATTTTCAACAAAGCAAAAATGGGAATCGGATCTGGAGTGTTCTTATGATGATAGTGATTGGTGTACTCTTTTAGAAAAGTCACAAACTGTATTGGTATCCACCAAACTTTTAAAGGTGTCATATGATGTTGCTAAAAAGAACATTATTTTGTGTATTTGGTGTAATGAAATGTGTTTATG
>NW_015554047.1:321999-325835 GCF_001515605.1 Sinocyclocheilus anshuiensis
CAAAGTTGTTGTATTTCCTCAGCGACCAGCACGGATCAGCTCTAGGCATGACGAAGCGGATATCGTCCTCTTTTGGAAGACCAAACAAAGTAGTTTCGCTTTCACAACGAAACACACAGCATCTTCACGACATGGCGGTGGCAGCAACAATACTACAGCGAGAATAAAAGTTACGCCTTCTTTCTTTTCGTGAACATTTGGGCGGCGTTATGCAAATCTTCCCACATAGTGATGTAGATATGTGGGGGCGTGTTAGAACGAGGCGTTTTAGGTGTGGCTGACTCTTAACTTTTATAAAGAATATCTCTTTGGATTTGAGACTTTAGTCTTTGCAACTTTACAGATCTTCTTTATGCACCAAGAGCTTGTAACACTCCAAAGAGAAAGGAAAACTTGAAATTGCATCATATGACCCCTTTAACATCTTACATAGAACATATTACACCCCCTACAGACTAAACAAACGTAATGGTGGGATCTCTGCCATGAGTCAAAGATGTAAACTATCTACTGGGACTCTTCTTCAGATGCTCTGGAGTTGTCCAGCATTAGAGATGTTCTGGAAGTATGTTATTGCAACAATTTCTAAAATATCAAATAATCATATTGATCCTGATCCTAAAATTTGGATGCTAGGTGATATCAGTTCACTTCGCATGACCTATCATGAAGGCTATTGTATTTTGCTTGCAAGCACTGCAGCTAAAAAATGTATACTTAAAAACTGGGAATCTGAGAACCCCCCCAGAGCAAAAACACTGGGTTAATGAGCTTGTATCTTATAGTACCCCTGAGAAAATACTATATTCTGTTAGGACTTCGACTCTATCTGGGCCCCTTTATTGTATTTCTACCTTTATTTAACATTGAAATGACAAATGTTTTGACAAACATTTGAGACAATTGGGTGGGCGGAAGGTCTGTACCTTTTTTTGCTAGCTGTTAAAAAAGGAATGTTCTGATATTCTTAGTGCTTTTCCATAATTTTATGTATATTCCCAATAAACATATCTTTACAAAAAAAGTTTCACTATTACTAGAGACATTGCTGTCAAATACCGGTACTCTTGAGAGACACACAGGCTCAGAGAGATAAAAGTCCCAAAACACACCTGCAGCCAATCAGCAGTAAGGGGGCGTGTCTTGTAATGACAGAAGAGAGCGCTCAGTCTGAGTGCACAGGACACTGCGGTTAAGCCAGCCGCGGTTGAAATTAGCAGCGCGCGTATTACAATGATTACGGTAATTGCAGGAACACACAGAGAGAACGCGCTTTCAGAGTACTTTTCATTTAGACGCCCAGAATTGAGATATAATATAACAAGATGACATTTCTCGATTTCTTTTTTTTGTACTCCTGCTTTAATATGCGTGTTATTTATTGGTGTTTTGACGGATGTGTGTTACTGTATTTTTTGACCTTTCAAATCATAGCAGGATTCCTAGAAAAAGAGAAATGGGAAATTATTCGATTTAGAGGGCTACAAAGACACCATTTCTAATGAGTAGAAGAAATGAATGGTCAGTTCCTATAAGGGATGTCCCATATTATATGTACACATCATATCAAACCATTTTACTGCAGCATTTTTGAGATATGGGACTATATGGTGATTTAGAGGGCTATAAAGTCCCCATTTCTAATAAGTAGAAAAACCAATGGTCAGTTCCTATAAGGGACGCCCCATACTATATGCACACCTCATATAAAAACATTTTACTACAGCATTTTTGAGATATGGGACCATACGATGCTTTAGATAGCTATAAACACCCCATTTCTAATAAGTAGAATAAATTATTCGTCAGTTCTTATACAGGATGTCCCATAATATATGCACACCTAAAACCAAACTATTTTACTGCAGCGTTTTTTAGATATTGGACATTATTCTACTTCAGAGACCTATAAAGACCCCATTTCTAATAAGTAGAAAAAAACAATGGTCAGTTCCTATAAGGGATGTCCCATACTATATTTACATTTTTACATTTACATTTAGTCATTTAGCAGACGCTTTTATCCAATTGGGGGATACATAAAGCGATTCTTCTTAAAGAGGCAAACAGACACAGGAAGTGGTTGTAATACCAAGACCTTAGAGCTTTGTCGAGAGACAACCGGAATGGTTTGGAAACACATGATAGAGGTGGAAAAGAGAGGACAGAAAAGGAGAGTGTGTACAGGGAAGAGCAAAAATATACTTAAGTGCCTTGGCGATTTCGTTGCTCGGTGAAGTCGCGCAGGTAAAGTCGCAGGTCTTTACACTCGTTGGTCTTCACACAAGGAGGCCTGAACGCTTCCGCTGATGCTTCCGTGTCAGCGCACAGACATCAGATAAATACACAGTCTAAGACACTAAAGTGAAAACAGCTGTGGCCGCCTTCTAATTAGCACAGCCAATAGTCTATAGCAGGGCAATTCCTCAAATCGAAACTACAGTTCGCACTTAAACGCAGGAAGGGAGCAATTAAATTACACGTGCTCCTTCTTAGCCGAGGGCAATTATTATAATTACCAGAAAGTGCAATCAAAAATACAAACGCAAACAAAAATATAACGTAGAAATAGGCAGAAAACGAAATATTCCTTCCTAGCAGCAAGTAATAATTCCAACAGCAGATCTATAAACAAGTATTACGCAGGACACTCACGTGCAGCCGTCTGTCTCTTCTGTTGACTAATCGCTTGACCCGATTACGTCTACTATATGCAGACCTTTATTCTACTTATTAGAAATGGGGTCTCCGGCCGGACAGGGCATCACACAGTATGGTGAGGGGCGTAACATTTCCGTCACACGCTTGAGGTATTCAGCCAATCACAACGCACTGCATAGCTGGCCAATCACAGCACACCTCGCTTTTCAGAACGATGAGCTTTGTAAAAATCGTCGCGTTTCAGAAAGGCGGGGCATAGAGGAGAAACAATAATGTACAATATGTGGAAAATAATGTGTTTTTTTAACCTTAAACCGCATAAACACATTTCATTACACCAAATAATGTTCTTTTTAGCAGCATCATATGACCCCTTTAATAGTAAAATGAGCAGTAAGATTTATAAATTAAAAATGACCACGTCTGTTTTTTGAAAAGCCAGGCTTTAAGACTTTGTCTGAAGGAATGATATATGGTACAATTTCTTAATTCAGTTGGAAGTGTATTCCACAACTGAGAAGCTCTTACAGAAAAGCATGATTGGCTAAAGGAGGTGGACCTGAAAGGAATTTCATAGTCTCCTCTCTGAGTTGATCTTGTAGATCTAATGTTTACATTTTTCTGCTTAATAAAAATACTAAGTGGTGGAGAGCTTTTCCATTTACAATCTCAAACATCAGACAGGCATCAGTGTATTTTGTTAAATTTTCCCAACTAAGAATATCATATTTGCCCAGAATATTGCAGTGATGGTAAGTATTGTTTTTTTTTATCTAATACTTTATATGCCTGCTTATACAGAGAGAGAATAGGCTTTAGTGTTGTTCCTTTAGCTTGAGACCAAGTTGTCATACAGTATGTTAAGTGAGGAATAATCATTGAATTAATATATAATTTTTCTGCTGTAGTTGTTAGACAGTTTCTTATATACCTAAAATTAGCAAGATTATATTTAGTTATTTGCAATACTTTCTTCACTTGTTTTTTGAAGGATAAAGTGGAATCAAGAATCAAGGAAAGATATTTAACATAAGAGACTACCTGAATGATCTCTCCAGACACATACATTTTGGGATCTGGGATCATTACAGAGTGCATCTTTGTGAAAAACATACGTCTTCTTTACATTAAGAACCAGATGTGAATCATTAAGCCATTTATTTACATTTATCATT
>NW_015554047.1:326235-340499 GCF_001515605.1 Sinocyclocheilus anshuiensis
GACTAAAGTGAAAACAGCTGTGGCCGCCTTCTAATTAGCACAGCCAATAGTCTATAGCAGGCCAATTCCTCAAATCGAAACTACAGTTCGCACTTAAACGCAGGAAGGGAGCAATTAAATTACACGTGCTCCTTCTTAGCCGAGGGCAATTATTATAATTACCAGAAAGTGCAATCAAAAATACAAACGCAAACAAAAATATAACGTAGAAATAGGCAGAAAACGAAATATTCCTTCCTAGCAGCAAGTAATAATTCCAACAGCAGATCTATAAACAAGTATTACGCAGGACACTCACGTGCAGCCGTCTGTCTCTTCTGTTGACTAATCGCTTGACCCGATTACGTCTACTATATGCAGACCTTTATTCTACTTATTAGAAATGGGGTCTCCGGCCGGACAGGGCATCACACAGTATGGTGAGGGGCGTAACATTTCCGTCACACGCTTGAGGTATTCAGCCAATCACAACGCACTGCATAGCTGGCCAATCACAGCACACCTCGCTTTTCAGAACGATGAGCTTTGTAAAAATCGTCGCGTTTCAGAAAGGCGGGGCATAGAGGAGAAACAATAATGTACAATATGTGGAAAATAATGTGTTTTTTTAACCTTAAACCGCATAAACACATTTCATTACACCAAATAATGTTCTTTTTAGCAGCATCATATGACCCCTTTAATAGTAAAATGAGCAGTAAGATTTATAAATTAAAAATGACCACGTCTGTTTTTTGAAAAGCCAGGCTTTAAGACTTTGTCTGAAGGAATGATATATGGTACAATTTCTTAATTCAGTTGGAAGTGTATTCCACAACTGAGAAGCTCTTACAGAAAAGCATGATTGGCTAAAGGAGGTGGACCTGAAAGGAATTTCATAGTCTCCTCTCTGAGTTGATCTTGTAGATCTAATGTTTACATTTTTCTGCTTAATAAAAATACTAAGTGGTGGAGAGCTTTTCCATTTACAATCTCAAACATCAGACAGGCATCAGTGTATTTTGTTAAATTTTCCCAACTAAGAATATCATATTTGCCCAGAATATTGCAGTGATGGTAAGTATTGTTTTTTTTTATCTAATACTTTATATGCCTGCTTATACAGAGAGAGAATAGGCTTTAGTGTTGTTCCTTTAGCTTGAGACCAAGTTGTCATACAGTATGTTAAGTGAGGAATAATCATTGAATTAATATATAATTTTTCTGCTGTAGTTGTTAGACAGTTTCTTATATACCTAAAATTAGCAAGATTATATTTAGTTATTTGCAATACTTTCTTCACTTGTTTTTTGAAGGATAAAGTGGAATCAAGGATAATACCAAGATATTTAACATAAGAGACTACCTGAATGATCTCTCCAGACACATACATTTTGGGATCACAGTCAGTTACAGAGTGCATCTTTGTGAAAAACATACGTCTTCTTTACATTAAGAACCAGATGTGAATCATTAAGCCATTTATTTACATTTATCATTGTTGCACTAAGTTTAGAAGTAGCTAATTCTTTGGTTTTAGCATGGACATAAATTACGGTATCATCTGCGTACATCTAAACATCACACCCTGTACATACAGAGGGTAAATCATTTATATATAAGCTGAAAAGCAGAGGCCCCAGGATGGATCCCTGAGGCACAATAAAAGGTCTAAAAGGTCAACAAGTGCTATTAGTAAAATTCTTTCTATAATTTAGGTGGTGTTACCAGCATCAATGTTACATTAATAAACATGATCTCTTCATGCAGCTCATGTTCAGAGCCCAAAACAGCAATTACACAGAAGCAACATTTCATTATTTTTGCTTGATCTCAGTGCAAAGATTTAGATTTTTTTTTTTGGAAGTTAAAAACACGAAGGAAAGTGAAGAGTCTGGTTTTAAGTTGGTGTTTAGATTTCTTAACTAGAAGAGAGTGTTGTAATCATTTCTGTAAGAGGATGTTCCTTTCCTGGAAAGGTAACGCCCAGTTAAAAAAAAAAAAAACTTCGTTAGTAGAGACTGTATATAATGGCCCAGAAGTGCTGCTCATTACAGAGCACTGATCAGAGCTGAGTGACTGACTGACACTGCTGCAAAAACTCTAGTCAGCTAAATACAAACAGGTAAGATACATGTATTTTTGAGAATATAGACAATGCTGATTTCTGCTGTATTAAATGAGATAATATGACTACCTCTGGGATAAACGTTTTTTTTTTTTGGTTGAAAGATGGAGTAAACTTCCACTGCAGTTGTTACAGAAACTAAACACTAAAACACTGCAATTGTGATCTGTAATGAAGCCACTACTGAGGGTCCAAATACATTTTTGTCTAATTATGACCAGTATATCTATTTTTATTTTTTAAAACATAATCTATTTTGGGGAAATGTTTTGTGCTTTCTTCAAAATAAATGCCACTTGGTTTAACGTTGTTTTCAAATGCAGTGAAATTCATTGATTTGTTCGTGTGGCTTAATTTTCCAAATACTTATTAGTGTTCATGTAGAACGGAGGAAAACAGCCCTATTAAAGCACAGCACTTCTTCTCTTTAAAGGTTTTAGATACAGAGACAGCAGAACAGCATGTCCACTGCGGCTGAAGAACACACAGTGTGGATCGGGTTCATGGACATCGTTCCTGTCATCGGGACGGTAAAAGAGGCAGTGGAGCTGGTGTTGGCTCTGTACGAAGGGAATAAAGCGGTGATAAAGGAGAAAGAGAAGGCCGTTGAATACATTGTGAAAGAGTCATTAAAAAAACATGAGAAGGAAAACCATGTGAATTCATATTTATTTAAAGTGAGTCATATTTAAATATCATAAATTCAAATATTGACAGATAATAAAGCAAATTCTCCTAATATATATATAAAAAATAAAAAAAAAGCCAGCAGTTAAAAACTTTGATATGAACTGATCTTCAAAATCACATAAAATCCTAGTAGACTCCTGTTATTGTCAGAGTTCAGCTGGATATATTTTTAAAAAATTATTTATGATTTGATGTTGTTCTCCTGCATGAACCATCATGTACGACTCCTGTACTCTCTACTCTGTCATTTTCCAGTTTTGATTTTAAGGATGTAATAGTCTCTTATGAGGCTCAGAGTTCCTGAAGTGGATTATTTTTCTACAGCAGCATGGTCCATCATGTGTTATTCTTTACATAATGTATGAATATGGTATAATTATTGCATGTCACAGTGCACCATAATGCCAGTCAATGGTAACAGTTTTTATTTAAATTTATCTTTCCATATTTAGAAGTTGACTCTATCTGATAAACCAGCAGCAGCTGCAGCTGAATTTTCTGGACTCAGAAATGTGACAGGTGCGTGTTATTTCTGCTCTTCTCACTGTTCTAAATTTAAATGAAATAAATTTAATTTAGAGTTAAATCATAGCAAGGAAATTTTGTACTTTTATTTTCTCCACAGAGGTCAGAAAGGAAATGATTATTGAATGTGTGGTCAAAGGTTCCATGTACTCTCTACTCTGTCAGTTTCCATTTTTGATTTTAAGGATGTAATAGTCTCTTATGAGGCTCAGAGTTCCTGAAGTGGATTATTTTTCTACAGCAGCATGGTCCATCATGTGTTATTCTTTACATAATGTATGAATATGGTATAATTATTGCATGTCACAGTGCACCATCATGCCAGTCAATGGTAACAGTTTTTATTGAAATTTATCTTTCCATATTTAGAAGTTGACTCTATCTGATAAACCAGCAGCAGCTGCAGCTGAATTTTCTGGACTCAGAAATGTGACAGGTGCGTGTTATTTCTGCTCTTCTCACTGTTCTAAATTTAAATGAAATAAATTTAATTTAGAGTTAAATCATAGCAAGGAAATTTTGTACTTTTATTTTCTCCACAGAGGTCAGAAAGGAAATGATTATTGAATGTGTGGTCAAAGGTTCCAAAAGGGGAACAAAACCTCCAACTCCAGCTCAGCAGAAAGAGAGACAGAAAAGAGTGGAGGATATTAAGAAAGACATGTTAGAAAAGATCCGTATCCTCAATCCAAACTTCAATCACGAGCTGAAGGAAGAACTGGGAAGGTCAAAAAGAGGCGAACATGTCTTCAACAATAACATTCTTAAATTTCATTTCAATGTGCTGACTGATTTTATACAAAGCCATCGTATTTCTAATCTACGAGGATATAATCAGCAGGCAATGGATACATTAGGCAGACACACACTTCCCCAAAACACAGAAACAGATATTCAGACAAACATGGTGGTTCACTTTGGTGAGGATGAATTCTACGTGAATGCGAATGGAGTGATGTATGGTGAATATTGCAGAGCACTGCGTGGTGCTTTGATAGATGTGCTGCGCCGCATAAACCCAGGTGATGTGACAGAAGAGGAGAGACAAAGGGTGAATTTTGTCATAGATAATATGAATAACCTTGAAATCTATGTGGACCAACTGGCAAAGGTCAGGTGGATAGACAGACAAAGTAGACAGGCCCGGTTTGAACAGGTAAGACAGGAAGTTGCAACCATGTACAACACAGCTCGTGGGTTTGACTGGTGCATTCGCATTCTGCATGAAGTTGCACCTTTGTTTAAACATGGACAGTGAGTTTATTTCTCCTGTTCAGGGTTGCCAGGTTTCCTTTCAAAATTTCCAGCTCAACTACATCCTAAATCCCATAGACCTGAGACTAGCTCAAAAAGTTTGGACACCTGAAGAAACCATAGACTGTAAAAAAGATGGACGACGCATCTCCTATTCCTTCCATTGTAGAAAAGTGAAGCCATACCCCTTGTCCAAATACCCACACTTGCGGTCTTGGCCACTTGAGAGCGCGTGCGCGCGACAGGAAGTAAGTGTGCAAGTCTGTCCCATGTCTTCAAAATGCCAAAGTGCAGTGCCCCTAACGCACACTAAACCCACACTATCTCGAATACCGCTCCGGAGCGCTATTCAAGGCTAAGTGTATCCCATCATGCATCATGTTCTGGAAATAAATCGTGAGACTTTTTGCCGAGATCTCGCGAGAGGTCACGAAGCCAGAGTTTGCGCAGTAGAGATTCGTTTGGAGCCAGAGTTTGCGCAGTAGAGATTCGTTTGGAGCCCGAGTCTGCGCAGTAGAGTCGTGAGGTGGAGCCACGGAATCAAACTCCCGCAGACCCAATCAACCATAACGACATGCCCTGTTTTTATAGCATCAAATTACTAGCTAAAATCAAACTTATCACAAAAACAAACAATTGAACATATATAACCGTGATATCAACTACCTTAAATGACCAAAACCATCTTTCGGAAAATTATATTGGAAGTGTAATTAATTTTTTTATTTTGACTCAAGTCCCCATTCGTTTACATGGAGAGGGCGGGGTTTCTGACCTGTACTGCAGCCAGCCACCAGGGGGCGATCAAAGAGCCCGCAGCTTCACTTTTCAGGACGTGTGAGGCACACCCTGAAGAAACACACACCAGTTTTTTTCTTTCCAAACAAAAGTTTCACTGTGGTGTGCACACATTTGTATATTGTATTTTATTTACAATATTTCCAACACACTTAGGGTTAGAGTTTTGTCATCCATTGCCTGTTATGACTGTTATCCTCTCCATAATCCTGTTTTTCCTCTCTCAACCTGTGCAGAAATGGCTCTGTACATTTTCCATACATTACACTTTCCCTTTGTTTGCCATAGCCAGTGGTTTTCTGGGAAATCTGTTAGCTTTAGCTGATGATTTGCTTTAAAACAAGATCTTGGCTTTCTTTTTATTTTTACTTTCCCACACTCCTAAAAAACACCACCCATGGACTTGCTTTTTCTACCACAACCTTGTTCCAAAACTGAAAAATCTGACTGGCAATCCTGCTCCTCAAAATGATCCATTTTACTCCAACATATTTCCAACACAAAGATGATTGCACTCAGCTACATGTCTGTAACTAAAATTTAAAGCCGAGCCTCATAACAAGTTGAAGTTTAGTTCTTATTAAAATGACTGTGTGTAAATGTGAAGCAGAACGGGGATTTTGGAGGCATCTCAATTCCTCCATCTCCTTTTATTCCCTTCATCGTCGTTGTTACAACCACCTGATCAGGAGGATTCACGATCATGTGCAGAGACTTTAGGGCTCTGTGGTATTGCTCAAAAATAAAATAAAAACATATGTAATTTAACAGAACAGGAGGATTAATGATTAGCCAGCCATCAGGGCTTTAAATGCAGCACTTATTGTCTAAAGACTCTAAATATGATTGAGCTTTGTTGAGAAAAACCACGTTTGGATATTTGGAGTTTATATTACAGATGTATACATTATTATTCGACTTTATAGCACAGCTTATAGCTTATTACACAGACATCCTCGCTGGTATTGTAAACGTTTTTCAATTTTCAGATGATTCATGCTGATGAATGAATTATGATATTTTACCATTTACTCTAATTATCTGATTACGGTTACTAACTCATTTTGTTTGTCTCATTGTGATCTGTTATATCGAATTGTTTCTAATGCAAAATTCCTGGAAAGCATGCTGAGCTGCATTTACATGTATGGAACAAGTTCCATGGAAATATGATTAAAATAAAATAAAGTGATTACTAACAGTCTACAGTGCCTTTACTATTATTATTATTATTATTATTATTATTTTCACAAATGTAACTCTACAACCGCTGAGCATCTTAATTAACATCCACAACCCACAAACACAACATGAGCCACACAATGAGGGCAAATCCAGGGGGCGGAGCTGTCTCACAGGTAAAAGAGAAGGCAGTGGATGTAAAGGTTCAGTAATTAAGCTACTAAAGAGTAAATTACAAGCTCTTATTGCTGAAGTGCTCTGTGGTAATAGGCTACACCGGGGTAATTGGTGGAGCAGGTGGTTTATTAGTAAGCTGGGGAGGTGGAGTGCTGGAAGTAGAACTGGACTGGAATGGTAAGTGATATGTTCGTAGGAACGACTTCTGATTTGGCATGCACTCATTCCTAAGCAACACATACATCATGTATGACTCCTGTACTCTCTACTCTTCAGTGTTGGGGAGTATTTAGCTACAAGTAGCTACGCTACTAGCGTAACTACATTTTTCAGTAGCTTTACAGTAGCGACGCTACTTTTAAAACTGTAGCTTTTCCTGTAGCTAACTACTTTTTCCAGCAAGTAGCGGTGTAGCGTGACCAAACGCTACATTCCGTTCTGACGAGTCACGAGCCTGTAATGCATTGAAGCAGCGCAGCATCTTCTTCTGACTAGATCACAAACTAAATCTGTTCATTACTGCCATCTGTTGTGATATCACGCATCGCGCGGCTTTACAGTCTTTCCACCGACAAGAGATCGTCTGATGATATTGCAAAGGAAGTACAGGAGTGGATATTTCACATGAATCAACTGTAATTTACGCAAAACAAAGATTAAAATGCGGTCTACGTCGAAGACTTAAAGCACATACAGGAGGTGAATAATAGCCTTTTTAAACTGAATAATTTTTCTTCTTTATTGCAGTCTAGATCAAATGTCTATTTTACAATGACGAACGGTCATAATATAATCTGTCCCTCCACAGTTTTGTAATGAACACTAATTGAACAGAAAATAAAATCGCGATATAGTAGTGTGCTTATCATGGAGTGCTGGAAGTAGAACTGGACTGGAATGGTAAGTGATATGTTCGTAGGAACGACTTCTGATTTGGCATGCACTCATTCCTAAGCAACACATACATCATGTATGACTCCTGTACTCTCTACTCTTCAGTGTTGGGGAGTATTTAGCTACAAGTAGCTACGCTACTAGCGTAACTACATTTTTCAGTAGCTTTACAGTAGCGACGCTACTTTTAAAACTGTAGCTTTTCCTGTAGCTAACTACTTTTTCCAGCAAGTAGCGGTGTAGCGTGACCAAACGCTACATTCCGTTCTGACGAGTCACGAGCCTGTAATGCATTGAAGCAGCGCAGCATCTTCTTCTGACTAGATCACAAACTAAATCTGTTCATTACTGCCATCTGTTGTGATATCACGCATCGCGCGGCTTTACAGTCTTTCCACCGACAAGAGATCGTCTGATGATATTGCAAAGGAAGTACAGGAGTGGATATTTCACATGAATCAACTGTAATTTACGCAAAACAAAGATTAAAATGCGGTCTACGTCGAAGACTTAAAGCACATACAGGAGGTGAATAATAGCCTTTTTAAACTGAATAATTTTTCTTCTTTATTGCAGTCTAGATCAAATGTCTATTTTACAATGACGAACGGTCATAATATAATCTGTCCCTCCACAGTTTTGTAATGAACACTAATTGAACAGAAAATAAAATCGCGATATAGTAGTGTGCTTATCATGTGGCAAAGGATGGTTGTGGCGGGATTCACGCAAAGCACAGCTGATGATTGACGTCTCCACTCACAGTCATTAAATACCACATGTGCTGTGAGTTTAACCTGATTATTTTATGACTCCTCCATATCCAGTGTAAGTTTGCATTGATGCTACGTTAGTAGCAATTTTGCACTTTGACAGTCAGTTTAAGCTAATATAACTATATTTCTGTCAGGACCACTATCGTCAAAGATGATTGACAATTAGCATACAGTTTGGATTGGCGTATGGTTCTGTTCTGGGCATCCATGCAGCCTAGCATGGACAAGAGCAGGGAGAGCAGCGATGACCCCCCAAAACACAACCATATGCTGATATCCCCCAACACAAACTGATAGCAAAATCTCAACAAGCATGTTGCCCTTAACCAATGGCCAATCAAATATGTTGCCAAAACCCGCATAACCTGTAGCAACAATTCTGTTGCCTTAACAGAGGACCAAAAAATTAAAAGCTTAATCAACATGTTCTCAATAACACCAGACAGACTTAAGAAAACAAGTTTCCAATTCAACTACAGCTTTAAAAACAAGCATGTTCCGAATAACGACCGGATTGCTCTGGAACAAGCATGTTCCCAACAATACAGCTATAACTTAAGAACAAGCATGTTACGAATAACCACGGACTATTTAAATTGACCAGTGTAACCTTTTATATTTTTGGTTGATGTTTTTTTATTTTGATAATGAACAGACTGCGATGTCAAGTTTGAGTTGCGAATATGTGGTGTGTGAGTGTGTGTGTGTGTGTGTGTGTGTGATTGTGTGTGTGTGCGCGAGGCGCCGGCGCGATCGAACAGCTGAAATATAAAATACATTATTTTTGGTCATACAGATAAGAGTAAGATAATTCGAAAGCACAAAGTGTTTACTTTTATTTTTGCACACTCAAAATAACAACAGAACATTTGTGAATTTGTAAATAAAGCATTTACAAACGCAAGGATGTGCGTTTAATTAAAACTGTTACTTATTTAATCCAAATATTTTTCGCATATTTATACCTATAGGCTACTATGATTTAATTTCATTTTGTTATTTTGAATGTATCTTAAATATTAATTTTCCTAAAATCATCCTGGCAACCCATTTTTGACCCAGGGTTTGAAGCTGTGCCCTAGTTAGGTTAATGCAGAAACTTGTGAAGGATGCTCTCTTATAATTGTGGCGTCACCGTTTAGTGACATCATTGAATGTTCCGGGAAAACTTAAGTTGTATTTTCATTGTCAGTCACTGTGCCTTTTAACTGCTGTTTTGGGTCCGGCAATTATTCATTTACAAATTAAGCACTGTGTCAAAGGATGTCAGAGACAAGATTGTAGATCTGCACAAGGCTTGAATGAGCTACAAGACCATCAGCAAGAAGCTTGGCGAGAAGGAGACAACTGTTGGTGCGCTTATTCAGAAATGGAAGAAATACAAAACAACCATCAATCGGCCTCGGTCTGGAGCTCCGAGCAAGATCTCGCCTCATGGGGTAAAGAGGATCATGAGAAAGGTGAGGGATCAGCCCCGAACTACACGGGAGGAGCTTGTTAACGATCTTAAGGCAGTTGGGACTACAGTCACCAAGCAAACCACTGATAACACACTACTAATGAACTGAAATCCTGCAGCGCCCGCAAGGTCCCCCTGCTCAAGAAGACATGTACAGGCCCGTTTAAAGTTTGCCAAAGAACATCTAATGATTCAGAGAAGGCTTGGGAGAAAGTGCTGTGGTCAGATGAGACACTCGCCGTGTTTGGAGGGAGAGAAATACTGACTATGACCCAAGAACACCATCCCTACAGTCAAGCACGGAGCTGGAAACATTATGCTTTGGGGCTGTTTTTCTGCTACAGGGGGTCCACAGATATGACAATAACTTGTTCATACAAGTTAAATTTAAGACTTTTTAAGACCTTTTTAATACCACCTGATATGAAATTTAAGACCAAACCTCTGATGGAAATCACACATTATTTTACGTACATATAATATAATATTTAATTTGTTAAATGTAAAAAGATATATATATATATATATTGCTGTCAGAAATGCTATTTATTATTAAGATATACAGCAAACTATTCATATCAGCAGACAATATCCCATACAAAATAACCCCACAAAAGCACTGCATCACTGAGATTTCTGGTGGTGTACAATTTATTCTGAAGCAATATTTTATCTGTGTTCTATTCGCTTTTAGATTTATCTGCATATTTTTGATATTAACCTCAGGATGTTATTTACCTTTATAAAGGCCATTTTTTAAACCTTATTAAATGTATGCATCATATTTCATTTCAAATTCTTACAGTTGATCAATAGATTCAATTTACACTAAGGCTCTATACCAAACAAATTAAATAATTTACATTGCACAATTACAACTGCAATAAATGATGTTATGAGATTAAGGTTTTAAATACAATTTTGAATATACAAATAAGAAATGTTGGGGGGAAAATACATACTTTTCACTGGGTCATTGTAAACGGTCACTGGGTTCGTCAGACTGGAACATTTTTTTGCAGTAATGAGACCGAAAATATTCAAGACCTATCGAATCTGAATTTAAGACATTTTAAGACTTTTTAAGGACCCGCGGCCACCCTGTGCTAAGGGTACAGGACGACTTCACCGCATTGAGGGGCAAATGGACGGGGCATGTACTGTAAAATTTTGGACGAGAACCTCCTTCCCTCAGCCAGAACACTGAAGATGGGTCATGGATGGGTCTTCCAGCATGACAATGACCCGAAACATACCGCCAAGGCAACAAAGGAGTGGCTCAAGAAGAAGTACATTAAGCTCATGGAGTGGCCGAGCCAGTCTCCAGATCTCAATCCTGTAGAAAATCTGTGGAGGGAGCCTCCTGAGATGTGTGCAAACCTGGTGACCAACTACAAGAAACGTCTGACCTCTGTGCTTGCCAACAAGGGTTTCTACACCAAGTACTAAGTCATGTTTTGCTTGGGGATCAAATACTTATTTTACTCACTGAAATACAAATCAATTTCTAACCTTTATATAATGTGTTTTTTCTGGATTTTTTGGTTGGGATTCTGTCTCTATTCGTTAAAATAAACCTACCATAAAAATGACAGATCCTTAATTTCTTTGTAAGTGGGCAAACTTACAAAATCAGCAGGGGATCAAATAAACATGTTCCCCACTGTATATCCATTATACTGTGGGCCACCATTAACTGCTTTATCATTAGGGATGTGAAATGTAGCTTTTCCAATGGAAAGAAGTGCTCACCATGAAAATCAGCAGATATCAGAAACAATATTCAAATCAGTTCTTAACTCTCAGCTCAGTCTGTTTGTAAGATACTGAGGAAATCTCTCTGAGCCGCTAGTTCACAGCAAACGCTTGAAAACGATGCTTCACGAATTGATGTAGAAAAGCAAACACGTTAACAATGAGTCACTTAATTCATTAAGACCAATTCACACTGCCTGTTTTAAGAATATATGTATGATTATGTTTAATAATAATGTATTTATTTTATTCATATTGATCAAGTTAAGAAGACTCAATTACAAATTCTCAAAAAAATCACATAGTATTTGCATAAATTACAAATTATTTTTTTATAACAACTCGTTTAAGTAATGTGAGATGTGGATATTTAGTAGAACTGAGAACAGATGAGCTATGTAGAGGAAGAGCATGAGGCGTCAGCAGTGTTTGTGTAGCGGAGGTAGTGTGAGAGCCAGCGCAGAGCCTCACCGTATCCCCGTCTCTCCGTCACGCTGCACATAAACAGCTCCAGCGCTCTCGTCTTCAGCTCGCCGACGGGAACACAGCCCTGAACACAGCAAAGCACTCAAAACACTCAGCGTCTGTGGCCTTATTCACGTATAAACCACCAGAATGAAGGTGCTTCACTTACAACATTTTCTTTCCAACTATATGTTTATTGTACTTTCAACTGTTCTATGTCATTTCTGCAGTATTTCTTCAGATTGACCTGACGAACTTAAAACACTCTTTATTTCATTTGTATCTTTGTTCTGTTGTATTTTTTGGCCCATTGCTTGTTTCTTTGTTATTATTTTTGCTTTAATTACTCTGCTTTTCACTTGCATGAGTTGAGAGGAGCGTATACTTGGACTGAACCGCTGCTAACGTTAACTGATCTCTAGTTATTTCAGAAAGACTTAACTATAATCTTGTAGATGTGCCCAAAGATGAACACATTATTCAGATAATGGCTTATGAAGATAAAGTAACAAATTCTATCGGATAATAGGAACAAATATTCCTCATGTTTGCAGGATAATGTGAGCCAGAGGATCGTTACACAATCATGAGTGTGAGAAGTGAAGGAGAGTAAACACTATGAATGAAACGCTGCGCTGAAATCAGAAATTTCTGGATTTTTTGGTTGATATTCTGTCTCTATCCGTTAAAATACACCTACCATAAAAATTACAGACCCTTCATTTTTTTGTAAGTGGGCAAATGTACAAAATCAGCAGGGGATCAAATAAATATTTTCCCCACTGTACAGTTGTACATGTTATATACAGTTCTGCATGTTCAATAATACATCCGCTTAATAGTGTGAAGTGATTTTGTACTGCTTGTTTGTGTGTGTGAGATTGATTATACAGCACTTGGTAGTTAGGGGCGTGCGAAATGACAATTTTTGACAAATATGACTGCTTTTGAAGAAATATGGTAGTATCGTTATACAGTGCACATTCTATCAGCTGCAGTTCTGGCGCCTCCGTATCAATATGAAGAGTTCATTTGCAAAAACCAATAACTCCATTTTTATTTTTTTTCAGAAATCACGTTTTTTTATATTGCGCATTCCAAGTATTATCAATCAAACTGCAGTTGGGTTGTTTTCATTAAGTAATAATAACTTATACAAATACAGGTAATTTACAAAATTAAAGTTAATTGAAAGTATGTTTTTTTTACATATTAAACATACATATTAAAAGTGTGTTAAAAGTGTGTTTTATAGCAAAAGCAGCTAACTCCACATTTCATGTTTTAGAGTTTAAAACACACTGGTTTAATCTTTGTAATCTCCTCAGATGATAATGTAGACGCCTGACAAACGTTGTTGTTGTTGTGATCATAAACTGTATGGATGCAGGGCTCTACAGTGCGACCATTTCGCATTTGCGACTGAAAACTACTGCGTGCGTCTATAAAACATTTTTTAGGAGCACCAGTGCGACTGACCCGATCATCATCATATTTGTGATTGCGCTCAGGGGAGCTTCAAAAGTTTCTACGTGTTTTTGCAGCATTGAGTAATGTATCACAGACATATCTCGAGTTTGTAAATGTGATACTGATTTAATACAATACAATTCAATAAACAAGAAGTTAATATTAAGTGACTTACATTGTCTGACTATAACACTATGGTCTGATTTTGCTCTATTTCGTCGTTGAAAATAGTTTAAAACAAAGTCACAGCTCAGCCGCTGCACATCTCCATTCAAACACAGCGGTGTTTCGTTTATGAATGAATGTTTTTTTTTTTTTTAATGAATCTATTGAGTCAGTGATTCATGATTACCCATTCATAAAGACAGTCACTTGATTCATTCTCAAAGTGAAAGTAGCCTTGTCACCTGACCTGAATACAGCGCGCTGATTCGCTGAAATGGATTTATCGGCTTCTGTTCACAAACAACAAGAGCGCTTGTCGGCTTCTGCAGTAATACGTGAACTCGTGATGCCTTGAAAGTGGACAAAACTGGCTTTTTTTGACAAAATGTGTTTAGGGTTCAGATCGCGCTATATGTTGAGAATAATGCACGGCAATCAGCTCATTTGTTTGAAAGTGACGTTTATCAGTTTTTGCAAATGAACGTCTCAGGTTACTTATGTAACCATGGTTCCCTGAGTAGGGAACGAGACACTGCGTCCTCTAGGG
>NW_015554047.1:341017-343841 GCF_001515605.1 Sinocyclocheilus anshuiensis
GCTTCAGACACGGGTCACGACGAGGCGTTCCCCATAGCGACCCCTAGAGGACGCAGTTCGAAGTTCCCATGAAAGGGAACTCTTCATATACTGTACAACATTCACATCAAATATTAATTCTGTCTGCAGTGGAGTTACACTCACGGGACACTGCGCAATCACAGAAGTACATTATCTGCTTTAAAGTCTTAGCAGTTAAACATTTAATTCACGTGCTGTTCTGACGTGAGCCTAAGTTGTCTTTCGCGTGTAATACTGTTAAAAACACACACGGTTGTCTGAGGTGTTGAAAGTTAGGATCGAAGTTTGCCCCGCTACAGCAATCTTTGGGGTCAGTTTAATTCTAAACAGTTGGATATTTTATCTTTTACCTCCTTATTAGCAAGGCGCCGTATTTTGCTCCACTGGAAATCTAACAAGCCTCTAACTATATCTCAGTGGTTAGTAGACACCATGTTTTTTCTGAAATTGGAAAAATGAGATGTTCAGGAAAAAGTAATTATTTTAGTAAATTGAATTGTTTTACAGGTTACTTCAAGTCTCTTACGGTCTTACGTCCTGTTTACAGTTTTTTACGATTGCTTACACACTAAAATTAAACTTTTCCAACAATTAGCAAAACCTTACACTCAAGGAGCAAAACACAAGGCTAGATTTGCACAACTGTAAGCACATTGTCAGCTTCACACTATTTGCAAAACATTACACACAGTGATTTGCAAAACACTAAACACACTTGTATACATCAGACACAGAAGTATATCATGATGTCACTTCCTTGCAATTCCAAAGCACTGACTGTCAAATTACCACACCTATGAGCCAATCTGTTAAACACAGCCATCAGGTGCACAAACACATGATTGCTAAATTGTAGACACACCAATCAGGTTTAAGCACTATAAAATTGCAGCAGGTAGGTTCACTTGCCTTCAACCAAAATGGAAGGAGTCAGAAGAAGAGTGAGGGTGAGAGATCCAGCTAGGCGAAGAGATAATGTATAGTATGTTTACTGTAGTATTTTCTGTACAATATTGTCAGTTTTTTCAGATTATTTTTTGGTTGTTGTTGTTTACTGTAATTGTAACCTGTACTGGATACAGTATTTTACGTTTGTCTGTTGTTTGCTGAGCTAACAGTGTTATGCACACTACTGTAGTAGCATGACAACTGGGACATGTTTTGTTGTGATTCTCCATGTTGACTGATTTGGGTATATGGAGAGAAATCAATGATATTTTCGTCAGTCTGCAGCATTGGTCTTGTGTAGTGTTTGGTGAACTATTGTATAGTTGCACTTTCTCTGTGTACTTCATTTACAGTACTCTAATCACTGAGAATTAGACTTGCTAAAAGTGTTTTAGGTTAGCAACAGCAGTGTGTAACTGGTTCAAAAAGATTAAAGTCATATGAAATGTGTGTGTTTCGTATGGTAACAAAATATTGTTTTTATAAAGTTGTGTATAGTTTTGACAAAAGTGTTCCATTTTGCAAATGATCTGAAGTGTTGTGCTACTTTGGTGTAGGGTTGTGTTAATTGTGTGTAGTGTTTTGACAAACCGGGCCCTGTTTTCAAAATTGTGCTTAAGCAATCGTAAAAAACTGTAATACGATTACGTTTATATAACAACATTTTATTATTTTTTTATATTTATTTAGTTTGTTCTTTCCATTTTTCTTTTCTCTCTCTTTTCATTAGTGGTTGTGGGTTTTGGTATGTAAAAAATAAAAGGTAATACTGTGTAATAAGTTTTTTTTGTAATGTTTGTTCTAATAAAAAGTTTCAACATAAAAGCACACAAGCCTTACATATAAACACAGTTGGCTGGTTATGTCTAAAATGAAAGTAAACGGATGCGTGCAGCTCTTAAAGGCACAGGAGACTAAACATGCTGCCGCTTGTCATTAAAGGAATAGTTCACCCAAAAACTAAATTAATGTTATTTACTGACTCACATGTTGTCCCAAACCTGTATTAATTTCTTTCTTGTGCTGAACACAAAAGAAGATATTTTGAAGAATGTGGGTAACCAAACACAACAGGAGGAAAACCTACTCTGGAAGTCACTGGGGACCAACAACTGTTTCTTTACCCACATTCTTCAAAATAACTTTTTATTTACTAAGTTTAAAACAACTTGAGAGTGAGTAAATGATGGTATAAAAATAAAACACTATGACAGAATTGGCAGACAGATGACAGAATTTTTGGGTGAACTATTCTTTTAATGTTAATAAAACAAACAGAAACATTTCTCACTGCTCTTGATTGATGAACTTTAATACAGTTGTTTTAAAAAAGTATAATTGATGTATACAGTGTATATAGTGTTCTATTTTAATATTTGTTAAATTTCCTGAATGTTACTGATAAATACTGTACCTGAAAAATATATATTTTTTATCTTCGCCCACTTTGGCCTAAATCTCTGCTATTCTTTTTTATTTTATATTTTGTTGAGGTGTAAGATGTGTTATGTTTCTGCACTCTTCCATTTTTAGCAAATTAAGAAAAAACTTTGTCTAAAACAATTTTTGTGATGGTTTGTATTTTTTGTGCTCTGTATGGAACATCAGTGCCTGTTTAATGATGAACTCCATTACTTGTGTTTGTTTTCAGACATGTTAACAGATGTTGTATACTTGTGCTACAACTGTTTGGCCTGCGCTACAAAACTTTAAACCTCTGTAGCACCAGTGCTATGTGCAAAAAAAGTTAATGTACAGCCCTGAGAGGGGAAAACATGAGTGAGTCACTAAAATCCACAGCTAGTTTATTTTACTAAAGCTGATGATGGAGTGGGAGTTGTGGAACCGCAAATGG
>NW_015554047.1:347710-369458 GCF_001515605.1 Sinocyclocheilus anshuiensis
TGTACAGCCCTGCTATATATATATATATATATATATATATATATATATATAAACAAAATATTGCAAATTACGCCTGATATAAAAGTCTCAGCTTTCAAACTGTTCATTTTATGACGAAGTTCAAACGATAAGTACTCTTTTGGAGCTCTAATGTGACGTGACAGACCATAGCCCATTCACCTTTTGTTAACCTCTACTATCCTGTAAATGACAAAAGATCAAATAAAAAAAGCACAACATGTGTCTGTTTCTCACACAAATCTATTGTATAACTTCAGCAGACTTGGAATAAAATGCAAGAATGTTTTGGAGCTTTTCCCACTGCCTGAAAGTCTCCATCTAGAATAATAGTCAAAATATAAAGATTACTCTTTATCATTATTCTGATGTTCTCTTGCAAAACATCACATCTTACATCATTAAGATGCCTCACAAAGTTTGTACTTTCCCACAAAATCTGGGACGTCTGCAGTCAGTCATTTAAAATCTATTTAAAATCTTGACAGTCTTCAGCTATTTAACACCAATTATGTTAACAATGAGAAATATGGAATGCATTATTGTGAAGGCTAATTAAAACAGTAGTTTCTACACGCAATACTCTCACTATTCTGTTTTGAAAGTAAGAAGTACATCCTTCTTGGAATTCAGAGTTGCCTGTATACACCCACCCCCACACACACACACACACACACACACACACACACACACACACACACAGGTACAGTATGGCATGAGAATTCCAGCGCAGGACTCTAGCAAACATGTCTCGTGTTCACTGGCGCATCACGAGTGTGTAACGAAGGCTGAAATGGCTGGGGACAGTATAAAGCTCACGTCAAGCTCTGTTTTGGATTCGGGCAGCCTGGCGTAATCTGCGCAGTCCACCAGGAAGACGATGCTGCTCATGGCTGGAAGAAGCTTCCTCCACTCCCCTCGAGCTGTTCAGAAACACAGGACACAGCTTGAGCACACGAGCGATCTGATGCAGACAGACAGCGAGGTGTGGATCCGTCTACTCACTCAGATCACAGGAGCTGAAGGTCACGCCAGCGATCCTCAGAACTTCTGAGGCTGTGAGGGGAAAGAGACAAAGCCGAACTAATGAGCGGTTATTTCTCTGACTGAAAACAGACACAGACAGAACGTCTTCGAAAGCTTCTTATACGCTTCTATATCTAAATACTAGACTTTACATGACTTTTCAGACCATATTTAACCTCAGATATATGGCTTTAAAATGTGTGTAACATTCTGTGTATGCTGGTACTGTAGCTCACACGAATCAGTGGACACCAAAGCCAGACAAGCTCAATATGCAGCATTTTATGAAAGGTGCAGTGCAGGGTCGGTGTGGTGAAATGTACACTTACTGGGGTCAAAGGTTGGCACATGCAGACCCAGTCTGTGCTCGTTCAGCATATGCAGAAGCGTCGTTTTGCCAGCATTGCCCAGGCCAAGAAATACTAATCTGCCGGACTTCTTGTACAGCCCTGAAACAAAGAGAGAGAGGCGAGATTTCAGAACAGGACACTTCAACTGGCCAATGTCCAATAAGAGCAGATTATTACTTGATTGGCCACTACATACTGTAGATGCAGCTCTAAGGAACCAAAGCGTGCATCATGTTTCATTCTCATATTTGAAAACCACTTTCATTTTTTTGTTTTTTATTGAAATTTATCTGTTGTTTAAATAAAAGTGTCCAGTAACATTGACATTAACTTTACAAGGCAGCAGTTGTAGAGACAAACTTTAGGAATACAACTTTTGGTGACTAAGACTCAGAGGCTTACAGGGGCACCATTGAGAGCGTGCTGACCAGCTGCATCACTGTCTGGTATGGGAACTGTAGTGCAGCAGACCGCAAGACCCTCCAGCGGACAGTGAACACAGCTGCAAAGATCATCGGTGCCCCTCTCCCCTCCATCCTGGACATTTTCCTTACACGATGCTCCAGCAGAGCCACCAGTATCGTGAAGGACCCCACCCATCCCTCCCACAGTCTCTTCCAGCTCCGCCAGACTGCTCAACAGCTTTCCCCAGGCCCCGCCCCCCTCTGAAACCCCATACAGACCCCTACCTCCTGAAACATGAAACACCTGTAGTAACAAATTGTGGATATATGTATGTATGAATATACTGTATGTATGTTTACATGCTCATGCACTACAAATCATTTTGCACTGTTCCCCAGCCAGCTGCTTGACTTACGATGTTTCTCTTTGCACATGTAAAGTATTTATGTGAAGCATTTGTATAGTTTGTATTTTTTAGTTTATGTTTAGGTAACCATTTATATATAGTATATTAATAGTCAAAATCTGTCAGTAGGTTAGTTGTGTATAGGTTTATACTGTTTTACTTCATTGTTGTATGTCTGTATTTATGTAGCACCGTGGTCCTGTGAGGCACAACATTTCGTTCCACTGTATGACCCCACACGTAGCGGACAGACAATAAAGCTCAGCTTGACTTGACTTGAATGGGATCAATGGGTTAAAGCTCCAAATTGCAGTTTCAGTGCAGCTTCAAAGGACTCTACACAATCCCAGCCGAGAAATAAGGGTCTTATCTAGCAAAACAATCGGTCATTTTATATTTGTATGTTTTTATATATATATTTTTTTAATATTTTTCTATACATTTAAAAAACATTATATATTTTTTAACTACACTAGCTTGACCTCACGCATTACATAGTCACGTTGGAAAGGTCATGCATGACGTAGGCAGAAGTAACGACCCAGTGTTTACAAATCGAACGTGCAAAGAAAGCACCCTTTACAAAAAAAGGTAAAACAACGATGTTGGAAGATTCTGAAGTTGGAGGAGAACATGAGATGGAGGTTTTCGCACTACCCTACCTTTCTGAACCAAAGCACACAGACGAAGAACTGACCTTTCACACATGATTACGTAATGTGTAATAGGGCTGGACGATATGGCCAAAATTTATATCACGATATATTTCTTAATTTCGGTCGATACGATATAATTCCGATATCGATATGAACACTATTTATCTGAAATAAAAATCTTTTGTAACATTATAAATGCCTTTATCATCACTTTTGATCAATTTTAAGCATCCTTGCTAAATAAAATTATTAATTTCTATAATTTCTTTCCCAAAAAATGTATAAAAATTATACTGAATGGAATAGTGTATAATGTTACAAAAGCTTTTTATTTCAGATAAATGCTGATCTTTGGATCTTTCTATTCATCAAAGAATCCTGAAAAAAAAATGTACTCAACTGTTTTAAATATTGATAATCAGCAAATCAGTACATATTGATATTGAATTATTGTCCAGCCCTAATGTGTAAAGTCATCATGCGCATCGCAGAGCTAGTGCAAGATGAGCATTTGTGGTTAAATAGTATATAATTTTGTTTTTTTTTTCCTCGGCTGGGATTGTGTAGAGCCTGAAACTGCCATTTGGACCTTCAACCCGTTGGGTCCCATTGAAGTCCATTATATGGAGAAAAAACCTGGAATGTTTAACTCAAAAACCTTAATTTGTTTTCGACTCAAGAAAGAAAAACATGAACATCTTGGATGACATGGGAGTGAATAAATTCTTCGGAAAATTTTTTTTTCTGGAAGTAAACTAATCCTTTAACAGCACGAAAAACAAAACAGCTATTCAAACTGAAATAAATCACATACAGGAAGTGAGCAGAAAATGTTCCCGGTCCATAACTTCGTCCAGCAGGAGTTTCAGCAAAAACTCTCGTTATAATCCTGTCTATGCTGTGAAATTAATCTCTTTCTTACATCGTATCTGCACTTTGTTGTTTATGATGAGAGGATTTGTGAGTTTCAGTTTCAGCCGTGACTCCTCTGACCATCTCTGATTGGCCCTTACACTCGTAAGCTCAACAGAAACCTGCGTGATTGGTTATAAACTCACCTAAAAACTGATGGAACACCAACAGAACTAAATGTAATGCCGCAGTTGGACGGATTTGGCACAAACATTATGTATTATTTGTTGTTTGTAAAGACTCACAAGCTGTAGTAGGACCACACTTACCCTCAGCAAGAGCTTCCTCATTCAGCTTGTCCTCGAGCTCCTCCTTCAGTACAGCCATCTTCTCATTTATCAGCCGCCACCACCTGCGTACAGAGTTATGACAAAAGACGAAGTTAAATAAAAAAAATGAGTATCCAGTCCAAAAACAGAATATGAAATCACACACAGTCACTCACTCTAACATGGTTTGTTCTCGTTTATTCAGCTGCTGCATAAATGTCCCTATGAAAGAAGAACTAGTGATCTTGTCCTGCGCATAAATAAATCGATCATGACATAAGGGCCTTTTGAGTTCCCTCACACTCCGGAGTTTTGGGGCATGGTGCTACCGTAAAAAAAAGAAAAGAAAATGGTTATTGAAAAATATTGTACATATACATGACACATTGGGTAATATTTTATCAAAATATCAGAAGCCTATAAGATGACCAATGTATACCAGATATGGAATATAACAATGATAACCTACTATATTTCACAGATAAGTGAGTAAATTGACATAATGTCTCATTAAATGCACATTAGAGAGTAAAGCGGTGATGCAGAATTTACTGATATTACCTAACATACCATCTGTAAACATTACAACCTCACAATTATTACAGGGAGAAATATTCTGACAGCGCGTAGTGTTGCCATGATGCCAAAATTATGACTGTGATATGATATTCTAACTAAAATAAGCAAGTAAACTTAGTAATAAAATGAAAACAAAAAATTATAAAGAATAGCACAAGTAAATACAATAGAATAAAGATACAAATGAAATAAACAGTGCTTTAAGTTTTTTAGGAAGGTCTAACAATAGTATTCAGGTACAGACACTGAATTAACTAATGAAATGTAAAATAACACTGGATAGCCTTCACTGTAGAAATAAGTACAGATGAGTCCAGATCAGTGAGAGACTGTCTTTAGTGAAGTTCACCATATTTATCCAGAAATGAAAATGAATGTGTCGAACAGTTTCTTGTATGATATGAGACCCAAGCATCTCTGTTCAGTGTTTCATGCTCCTTTAAGCAGTTCAGTGACACTGAGTCCGTGATCAATGCCTCAAACTAACCTGTTTAGCCCTTTCCAGCACCTCCTCCACCTTCTTCTTTACCTCCTCTTCACGCGTACGTTTCTTCCTTTCCGCTGCCTTCCCAAATGCACTCTGTTGAACATCAGTAAAGATAAAAGAGAACTGATATTGAACTGTAATTGAAAGCAAAATAATAGTTGAAATCATTTTGTAGAGCAGCGCCCATCATACATTAAACATAAAGGAGATTTTATTAAACAGTTGAATAAAGTTAATTTCAAAGCCTGGGATGCGAAGGTTTTTCTCACTACACTGATTGTCCTCTCTTTATATTATAATAAATGTCGTCTCCATATTATATCATATTCTAATATCTGGATTGTTTCTTGAACAAAGAACAAAAATCATACCATCCTCTAAATTTGTCTTTGAAATCACTTCATTTTTTATGTGATATTTAACTATTTCCTATTCGTTTTTTTCTCCAGAAACAGGGAGTGGCTTTAGGGTCCAAATTTTCTTTATACCTGGGTATAAAGTATTGTACTATTAATATTGTTGTGTATCCTCTTATATAGCATAAAATAATATATTAAAAATCCATGACAATTTCTGTTCATTTTGGGCCCTATTTTAACGATCTAAGCGCACGGCGCAGGTGAACTCAGGGCGTGTCCGAATCCACTTTTAAAAATGGTCAGCGTGCCCGGCGCATGGTTTAACAGGATTGTCCCTATTCTCTTAATGAGTAATGGGTGTGTTTTGGGCATAATGTGCAAAAAACCAATCAGGGTCTCATCTCCCATTCCCTTTAAGAGCCAGTTGCACTTGTGCCATGGCGGATTCGCTATTTACACGGCGGAATTTGCAAGCGCAAAGACTGAACGTGTCTCCAGAGATGAAATGGAGCTGCTCGTGCACGAGCAAATAGGTAGTCTTATGATACATGCAATGTCTATCCATTATGACATGTAGGCATTTTTATATTTATGTAGCCTACACAATAATAATCTTTTACATTGTAATCCTTTAAAGGGGTCATATGTGATTTCAATTGTTCCTTTCTCTTTGGAGTGATACAAGCTCTTGGTGCATAAAGAAGATCTGTAAAGTTGCAAAGACTAAAGTCTCAAATCCAAAGAGATATTCTTTATAAAAGTTAAGAGTCAGCCACACCTACCTAAATTCTCATTCTAACACGCCCCCACATGTCTACGTCACGATGTGGGAAGATTAGCATAACGCCGCCCAAATGTTCACGCAAATAATGTTCTTTTTAGCAACATCATATGACCCCTTTAATTTTTAATATTTAGCATGTTTGTGTGCTGCTGTGCGCCCCTGAGTGTGTAATAAGCAGAGTGTACGCGCGTTGTGGACCTGCCTATATGTGCATATTACTAACGCACTCTTTAAATAACAAAAAAATAAATACTGCGCCATTGACTTTAGACCAGGTTTTAGTTGGTTTATTTCAGTTGCCTCAAAATAGCAACGTGCCAACAATGCACATGAACACACCTCGTTTTCAGACCAGCACGCCCATGAGCGCACAAATGGGCGCATTGCACCGGGTGTATGATAGGGCCCTTTGTGTACAAATCTTCCAAACCCTCTGAAAATGGTGTGGAAGCGACTATTGCCAACCGTATCGGTCAGTTCGCTTTCATGTGCAGATCGTGACCTTTCTAATATGCAAAGCCCTAATTGCACCGTTTCTACTAAATTCACCTAAATAAATTCAGGTTTCATTGCAAAACAGAATAACAAGCAAGCACATTTTTATAAGTCAACTTTAGTCGTGTAAAACAGGTTATTACCCGGCATTCAGTGATGAAAACGGCCCTGGCTATAACGAGGAGTATGAAGTAGCATGTAATAATAAAGCCGATGACGAAGACGCTGCTGTAGCTCACACCCGCTTTGTCGAGGTCCTGATGCACCCTCGTCCAATCATACAACTATTGACACATAGAGTTCGAGGTCAAGCATTTGATTCCTGTCAAGCATCTATTTTACAAGCCTGTCCAAATGCTTGACAATCGTTTCGCTTATCAAAAGATCTATTGCTAAAGCTCAAAGATATCTGGAGAACATCTGTTGAGTCCTACTAATGACAGGATGGCCTGATGTTTAAGATGTTTACATGTACCTGATAAATGTCAGAAAACGTAAGAATAATTCCTCATCTTACTACGAGCAGTCTGAAGAGCGTGAACAGGGCTGTGCCGAGGTCTCCCCAGTGTTCTGGATCTCCTCTGTTTGGGTCTCCAAAAAACGAGTGACCAGCCATTGCGAAAACCAGTACGATCACAAAGATCAAGAAATAGATCAAGCTGGCTTTCTTCAATCCCCTCCAGATGCCTGCAGTGTACTCCTGAAAGACACCAACAACGCAAACACTGATTGCAAAAATAAAAAATAAAACAATCAGATAGAAAACTCCTGTACGCTTGTCATATGACGACCTGCTCGACATCCGTGTAATTCCTGAGCCTGAAGACCAGCAGGACGCAAATGCAGACCAGGTGCTTCAGAGGCATGCTCAGACTCATGCAGACGGAGGAGAGCAGGAGCACAAACGCAGACAGCACATTGAGGGGACTCCTCCAGTAGCCCCTCGGATCCACACATATCATCAGCAGATACTCAATCAGGTTCACGCAGTGGAAGAAAGCATTAGCAGTCTGCCAAAAACCACATACTTTGATAATTATATAGTGATTACTCTGCAACTCTTTGGAATACTTGACATCCCTTAAAGGGGTCCTATTATGCTCTTTTACAAAGTCTTGATTCTCAAACAGCAACATTACAGATTAACTAAAGTTGAATAAGTGAAAAAGCATAATAGCACCCCTTTAATTAATGTCATGTGAGGCATTCCTCCATTCGTGCACAAAATACAGGGCGGCATCAATCAAATGGATTCATTTAGGGATGAGCAAGTTTAATAGCCAACTAAATATTGTTTGGTAGATATGTGCAAAAAGGTGCTCAGTTTCAATCACGCTCTTTAAGTATTTTGAATTAGGCCGCGTGTCCACTAAAGCGCTTTTTCCCGAAGCTAGCGTATTTTTTCAATTGTTCTGAATGGGAGCACTTAATTTTTTTTAAAACGCCAGGAGCATGCCAAGCGCTGTTCCTTGCAAAACCATGGCTATTTTTTAAAGGGGAGAATATATAGCTAGATCTCAAACAGTGGATCATTTATCATTGTTATATATCGCCATATTGCCCAGTAAAACTGCTCAGTGCTAAAGAATTAAGCCATTATAGAGGTAACAGAACTTACAAGAAGCTGCTTTGAAACGATGTGTATTGTGGATGCTATGCAAATAAACACCTTGACTTGAATGAACCAAGCTGAAGATTCCTTATTATTAGAGATGCCGAACAAGGATGCTAGCGATCAAATGAATGAATGAAACTTAATCCGTACAAACAAGTGGCCGGGTATCAAAGAGCTGCCGCAAGATAACATTTCCATATATGATTTTCTTCTATTTGTAGTATTAGGGCTTACAGTTTAATGCAAATCACTGTATATAATAAAGCTACAGAGATCAATTATTAAGCCACATCTTATTTGAGTTGTTTACCATACCGAGTTTCTGTTTAACTTTCATCCGAGTTCCGTAGTGAATGTAGACATTTTATATTATATGATTCAACTTAAGATTGCGTTGGAATGATTAACGCTTACTGTATCAACATAGCGTTAATCAAAAGCAGAGGTATTTCATGCAGACATTCATAAGGGCTATGCTCTCAAGCGTTCACAGCTGGGCGTTTTCAGCTGGCTAAAAATGCTTTGGCGGACACGCGGCCTTATCGTTAGTTTTTTATTTACTTTAGTAAATGAAAGACCATTTTCCGTTAACGCAACCCCTGGTTATAATATGCTGACTTTTACATGGTATTCTGTTTAGTGTAGGTTATTAGGTTTGCTCTTTTAGGTCATGCGCTGCTTATTTTTCCTGTTGTTTTCAATAAATATGCCTCTATTGGCTAACATTGATTCAGTACATGTGTGTCATGTTTCATGACACTAGCCCCTTTCACACATACAGACTTTACTGGTAAATTACTGTTAAAGGGGTCATATGATGCGATTTCAATTGTTCCTTTCTCTTTTGAGTGTTACAAGCTCTTGGTGCATAAAGAAGAGATCATGTGTGTAATTTTACAAAGTTATGAGAATACTTTTAGTGCGCAAAGAAAACTAAAATTACTACTTTATTCAACCATTGTTCACATGAAGCGGAAGCAAGCGCATATGCATCGTGATACTCTCCACAATAGCGGCCGGCCACCGCTGCAGATGGGATGAGGAGGAGAAGAATTGTTGAATAAAGTCATTATTTTTGTTTTCTTTGTGCACATCCTTGCTACGTTTCTGGACCTTGATCGTGGTAGTAACCTTTCTGTCTATGGAGGGTCTGAGAGCTCTCATATTTCATCAAACCAATACCGCGCATCTCGATACTTACGTAAAGGGAAGGAGAAAGATCGTTCAGTCTCCAATCAACCACATAAATGATGAATATGATGTTGAGCGCGAGGGTTAGCCGGATGACGTTGGCAAACCATTGGCTATTGGTGATGGTAGAAATAATGTTTCTTATCCTACAAAAAAGAAATGTGTGATCAGTGGTGAAGTGCAGTGACAGCTAGGGATGTTCATTTTAACCGGTTAACCGACGGTAAGAATTTTGACCGATTAATACAATCAGTTAAACGGTTTTAAACGTCATTTAATCATTTATTTTTTCAGTAATTTATCAAAATATTTAAAACGGTTTGATGCATGGTTAAAATACGTTACGCGTATAAAAAAATGTGTTTTTTAGGGGGAACCCTAACCCTAAGTCGCATTTTATTATTTCATTCAGAAATAACCCTAACCGACGCGAAATGTTTACAAACATTATAATAAACACTGTAAACATAGCTAGTGTTAGTTCCCCTCACTCCACAACAAATCCTTTCAATTAACAGTATTTAGAAAATAATTAAAGAATTAAAAATATAAGAAGCTATAGCAATATAAATGACAAGCCAAAACGAATTAATTTAGGTTCAAACGAAACTGAAACCAACATTGCGTCTCTCATTCCACAGAAAATCAAATGTTTCCGTATTCGCGATGTATGAATGGCAAATTATTATTTATTATGTAGCCTACTTCACTCGCGTTCCAATGGGCCTATCCACCTAAAGCAAAATGTTTTACATCACGGCGGTACAGTGATAACAACGGCTTAACAGATTTTACTACATAGTTTTTTCCCATATGTTTGACTGACTGTATTGTATGATAATGAACAGGCTGCATTGTCACGGTAGCAAAGCTTAACTGTGCGGCGCAATTAGCTTTTTCCTACTAACAGAAACTACTCCTTTTAGTCATAAAGATAACCGGAATTGTAAAAGGTTTGCCTTTATTTGAGTACATTCACAATAAAAACAAATCTTTGTGCTTTTGTAAAATATATATATATATATACAGCCTAGCGTTATTATGTGTTTCTCGGCTGGCAGAAGCAGGTGCATTATGTGATGATATGAGCAGCGATTTTCCGATTAACCAACAAATGAAAAGCAGTCCTCTGGTTCGTGAACTAAACGTATAATATTCCGGTGAGTCTGCCGCACACAGACCGTCTCCTCCACAGAACTGCTGTTCCTCCGTTCTTTCAGACTTCAGCTATTACTTTGCCGATTTATTCAGCAATTCACAATCGCGTTGCGTTCATGTTAAACCGAGTTAAAACACAAGGGAATCATATAATAGTTTGATCAAACAAATCCTCCGTGTGTTCTTTATACACAGCTAACTGTAAAAGCACATAAACTATTCATTAATATTAAAATGACATACCGAGCAACTCCTCTGCGCTCCATCTTCATTCAGTCAGAGTAACGGACAAGCTGACGGTTTCTTTTCAAACGTGCATCTTTGGCGTCGTCATGGATACCGCGTGCATTTTAGCCAATCAAAAGCTGCATGGGTGCGTCATCCGCGCGCTTTGGACTGCACGTTGGCTGGATCAGCCATAAATAAGCATTTTTTTAAAGATATGTGAGCACAAACGGGACAGTTCATGTCCATAAATGTTACTGATTTGAAATATATTATTTAAATGAGAGTGTGGCAAGCGTTTGTGAGATTTCTGGATTTCCTTGTTCAAGTAAATAAGGCTGACTGGCTAAAACAGTTAGACTAGTCTTAAAAGTTAGTTATTTTTTTTCTTTAAGACTGGTTATAATATTTTTTTTTATTCAGTTACATAAAAATTAAGATTAGTCTAAGTTGAATCCAAAAAATAAGACTTATTACCCCTTGGTAAGCTGCTAGTTGGTCAGGGGTGTGTTTTCCCAAAAGCATGGTTAGCTAACTCTGCTCGGTTAGTTCTATTGAACTCTATTGGTACTTGCAACCATAGTTGTTTTTGGGAAACGCTCCCCAGACTAGTTCTTAAGTCTTAACATAGAGGCTAAGTTAGCTTCTTTGCATTATGATGTTCTGAAGAGAAGATAACAGATAGATAAAGGCATCTTGCTTTGTGAATGGGATTTTCCCACCATACAGACAAATGTTATAAAACAAAAATTATCATACATTCACGAAGTTATAAATTGTAAGAAATACAGAAGGTAAAGTTTGAGAGCAGAAACTAGGTTCTGAATATGAACAAATGTTGCAGTCCATTTGATTTGATGATTTTATAGCCTAGCATTTGCAGAAGGTATTTGGACTCTTCAATCACATGAATAAATGTAGGATGACCAAACGTCCTCTTTCTCCCAGAGCTGTCAAAACACATTGGGTGCCGTCAGAATGATAAAAACATCACAATAATCCACAAGTAATCCACAGCACTCCAGTCCATCAGTTAACATCTGGAGAAGACAAAAGATGAAACACATCCAGCATTAAGACGCTTTTAACTCAAATACCATAGAGTCCATAATCCATAATAACTCTTCCTCCAGTGAAAAAGTGTTCTGGTGTGAATCAGGAGAGAAATCTGCACAGATCAAGCAGCATTTAAACAGCTCTAAACTAATATGTGGCTGGATTTTGATGTGAGAGACAACAGCAGATGCACTTTTTCACTGGAGGAAGCTTTATTATGGATTATGGAATTAGAAGTCACCATAACTGTAAAAATAGCATAATAAACAGCACTAGCACTAAAAGTAAATGTTTAATGGAGGCTTCCAAAAGTTTGTTTTAGGAGGTTGTAGAGAGATGCAGTCACTCTTAATAAAGCTATTATTGTCTTCATAAAGTCGAACACCGTAGTTTCAAATTTTAGAGCACGTTTACTGAAAAACGATGGGATGGACCGACTCACCATATCACCATGATGGATGGGGACGATTAAAACATGAAAGTCTCAATGCTCAAATCGGATTCAGAGAAGGGCTGGATAGTTGGATATATCAGTGATGATTGATAAGCTCCTGATCGCTGCACCTTTATTATTGATGAAATATGGAAATAGCAAACCGTTTGGACAGTAGTACAGATAGATAGATGTTGTGTGGGCTTAACAAACCACTAAAGAAATCATAAAGCCTGCTTTTATCTGTGGCACAAAGAAGATTAGATCACTATGTATTCATGTTATATTTCTCTGATTTGAGCGGGGAGGCTTCACATACTCTGAAGACCACCAATAGATTTACAAAGAATTATTTTTTATTTTTACATGTTTTGCACACACTCATCACTATTTTTGTGTATATGCAGAGATGTACATGCGCATAAAAGACTTCATTATCAGGAAAAGATGCAAGTGAACTGTTTCAATAACCAAAACACAAACAACAGCTGGACAAAACTGTGGGGAAATCTCTTTTTTTCTCTCTCCAAATTTTAACGCGATACAGAATGTTTAAGGCTCACATGTTCAGACTGACTAATAGCTGTTGACTGAGAGACTCTGAAGACGTCGTAACGACAGACAGTGGGCTTTGGTCTTCAGTCTGGTGTTTGCTGTTTTACGGACCGCTAAATTAGGAGCACTGGAATTAGAGGAATGTACACTTGTAAAGAGCTTAGTGGCATCCAAATGGAAGATAACTTCTAATAATAATTAATAAATAAATGAATAATGGAAAAACCCTGATCATTAAATTAGCTAATAAGTCAATAACATTCTAGCAAACAGACAAGAACCTAATATAGGCCGAACAGAAGGACTGAAAAGGCCTGCAAAAGGGGGATGTGAAATGCATCATGTTTTAATGCCAGAAAACGAAAGCGAGAATAAACGAACATCTCTGCAGATTCGTCCCCATTCATATCCCCTCGTAAAATACAAAGATAAAGTTCTGATATCATTCAAGAGCAGATTCAAATCTTATTGTTTTCTCTACACTTCAAACCATTGCTTAAATAGTTTCATATCTAGTTTTCTTCAACATTTACACTACTATTGAAATACTTTGGGATGGAAAGGAACTGAAAAGCCAGATGATCCGTCGAGTCGGCCCAAGACTGTACGACGTGCTTGCTTTGATCGCGCGAGCCACATTTGTAGAGCTTTACTACATAGACAAGCATCCTATGGTGATTATTGTGCAGGAGGTTTGTATGCAAAATGTCTCAAGGGCCTGGGAATGTCAATGCTGGAAGACCGCACACAGCATGCATGGCTTTTAGCTGGAAATCCAATTCCCTTCGGACCCTTAAAAGGAAAGGTGAATGGACACGGGTGACCTTTGCCCTCCTCGGCCCACCGGAGAACGAATGAAGCATGCATGCTAGCTGGAACCGCGTCCGCTTTTGGAGGACGACTCGATTTGGTTGTAGCTCTGCCACATTTCTAAAGGCACACCAACTGTTGACATTCACAGCCAAAGGGGGAATTACTTGTTTAATATTCTTTCATTGAGTAAAGCTCATGCTCGGCCTCGGCGCCCGTGGCTCGTTCAGAGCGTTTAGTGCCAGCTAGTTTTCAACAAAGAAGAACAAATAGTGAAGGAATGATGGGCTGTCCTCATCTGCTGGAGACGAGCGATCACATGGAGATGTTGCTGTACAGCTGCTCGATTGCCCTGCTGAAATACTCCTTCAGCTCCGGTCTCTTGGATTTTAAAGTGGGGGTCAGCAAACCGTTTTGTATGGAGAACATTTCTTTATGGACGTGGATGTCTTTAACCTGTCAGGAGTCAAAGAAAGCGTCGTGAATTATCAAGCAGCACTCCACATGCTCACTCTTAAAAACAAAGCTGCTTTTTTAGCATTCACGCTTCCATGCATGGAAACTTTCCACTGCACAAAAGATCATTCTTTAGAGTAATCAAATCTTCCTCACACTAGGGAAATGTTCACTAAAAATGTTTTCTCTGTGGCATTGCTGTGAAAAACGTAAAAACGCAATGTAATAACTACATTGGCTTAAGCATACTTTAATATATTATGAGATGTGATACAAAGTGTGCTTTGTCTCCAAAAAATGATCATGATTTTTGTGTTGCTTTAATTGATGTCATCATGCAGAAAAGCCACATCATGGATATTTTACATTAAAACTCCTTGACGAAAAACATGTAAAGCCTGTTGAAATACTATGACATTCAAGAAAAAAAAACAGTTTCTACATTTCATTTATTTTTGCTGTGTGCTTAACCATATTTTGGTGACAATTGTGTACCCGTAAGTGACAAAATCTCCAAAAACTCCCTTTTGGGGGACATCCTCGTTTGTAAAAATCGTATAAAGTAAATCAAGTTTTCTTTTAGGATAAGTGTGTGGTTTAGGGTTGAATGATAATATTTATAACTAGCTGTATATAAACACAATCGAAGTCCAGGAATTTGATGCAATGTCCCAGTTTAGAAGAGAATGTGTGTTTCTATGACTTCTGAATGATTTCATTACACCGCTGCAGTGCTGATCATGGTTTTGAGATTCAGTAAATTTGCCCTTTCCACTGAACACAAGAATGCACAGTAATCTTAGATAACTCAGAGGATTTCATTTAACTCAAATGAGATGCGTTTGAAGAAGCACATGAGCCAGAGATGAAAGATGACGACTAGAAGATGTTTCAATAAAGAAAGAAGACCTTCATTAATCAGCAATGGCACAACTCACCTTTAAATTCAAAACGAAGTGTTTCCTTAACCAATCTGTGCTATTACTAGTCCTAAAACATGCTTAGCAATAGTGAGTCATTTTCACGCCAGAGTGTTTAGTAAGCAGTAACTGTGTTTATTACTGCAGCTGTTGATGGCTGATGTTGTGAGCGCACCTGTTCGAATGAATGGAGGCCACTGGCTTTTCCCAAGCGCACCATGTCATCCAGAATGGCTTTCTTCAGTTCCTTCAGACACGAAACAGAGACCAAGGTCAAAAACCGCTAACGTGGTGAAAGCTGCACATCACACGACGAGAAATACACTTTTTTTTCTTGCTATATATGTGCTATATACTTCTCTACTTGCTTTTGTTGAAAGTCAATCTTAGAGTAACTCGACTCTCTATTGTGCAAGTATGTAACATGGTTAAATTTGTGCTTCATGTGTTTGTTGAATGTGCACTACGTGATAAATGTACGTGTGTAATGACAATAAAAGGCATTCATCAAGCCTTACTTTATTTTCACACAGCTCGTCATAGCATCCCTCGAAGCCTTTCTTCTGAGCCCACGAGGGTAAGACCTCCGGATCCGGGACGATGATTCCCACCAGACAGGACTGCACACACAATCATCAGCGTTATGAACGGTCAGCGCTGTGAACTCGTGCTTCGCTGCAGGAACGTGAGCCACTGACCTGCAGGCTGTCTCCGTGCACATAGAGCTGAGACACGGGCTCGCTGCGGATGTAGATGCTCTCGATCTTCTCCGGGGAAATATATTCTCCTTGAGCTAACTTGAAGATGTGTTTCTTCCTGTCGATGATCTTCAGCGTGCCGTTCTGATGGAAACAAACGAAAGAAGCCGTCATTCAGCTGTCTGAGCGACCGGGATGGTCCAAACTGTTCTTTACACTGGTTTTTGGGAGGGTTTACTCTGTATACTCAGTATACTGGTGCTCTGGTTAAAGATTCAAGAAGCACAAGGTCTCAGTCGAGCAATATCAGTCAGATTTCTATAAGGATAGATCATAACATCAGACACAGCGGCGCGAGGGTCGTCATATAAAGGCAGACGTACCGACAGCCACTTGCCAATGTCTCCCGTGTGAAGCCATCCGTCTGCATCCAGCGTCTCAGCCGTCCTCACGGGATCCTTCAGATAGCCCTTGAAGACGTTTGGGCCTTTCACACAGATCTGAATCAAGAAAGAAACAATACAGGAGATGACTGATTTTGAGCGTTGTTTTGCAGATCTCTTATAGAGACCCTCGTATGGAGTTTTCCGTTCTTCCTCACAGTCTCGCTTAGAGACAGAAGCATAGTGCTGTGAAAGGATTTGTTCAGCCATTTACGGTTCAGAATGTCACGATATTTGAAAATCAATATTTCATAGTTTACAACTTACAACACTCAAGGTTTATGAAATTACTTTTTACATCATGCATTAGACATTTTAGAGAAATTGTGTTTACATTTCTGCAAATATAAGTAGATTTCTACTTTCCGTTTTCTTGATTGTAAAGTATTTTCAGAGGATTTGTGCGCAGGCCGTGTTAACAAACCTCTCCCTCTCCTTTAGCAGCAAAGTAGTTCTTCTCAGCCACATCCAGCAGTTTAATGAGATTACAGGGCAGCGGAGCGCCTACATGACCTGCAGAAACAAACAGGAGGAGAATAACTGCATCACAGTGATATGCTTTAGCACGCCGTCCAGTCTTCAGTCTACAGCATGGATGAACACAGAGAGAAACCTGCACAAACATTTCAGTACAGAGCTGGAAAATGATTGTGTTACCATATTACTCCTGAAAACTCTTTACATTCTGTCCTGTTTTCAAATAAATACACATATAACACAATCCCCCAGGCAAAGAGTAATATCATGTATTATCTGGTGTATTTCAACCGCTTCAACAAACATAAATCCAGACCTGCAGCTGCCGGTGAGTGTTACGGATGACTCTATAAACGACTGTTTAAAGGAGATAATGACTGAAAAACACAATGACCGACTGTAAAGACATCACTACTGAGAGCAAAGCTCAAATGACGTGTCATGTAAAAACCAGCCACAAGAGGGAGAGCTGTGCGTACAGATGGCACAATCAAGACATTTTCTCACAATTGCTTCATACTGCTGCACAATATTCAACTCACTGAATGCACATGGTGTCAGTCTTTGCAGGATATAATCTTGATCGGTCAGTCTACTCACACTATACCGATCATACACATGTGAATGCTGGAGACGGGAAAAACAAGCTCGCTGCGCTCCAAAGTTCAGGTTTGCTGAACTCTGACCTGTGAATTGATATCGTGGAGACGTGTGACCTCTGAGCCGCATTAAAACAAACCTTCAGTCTGCAGGATTGCAGCGATGCAGTGCACATTTTTCTGCCTTAAGGTTTTTGTTAGGTAACTGTTTAATAAAAGCAATAATAAGCATATTGAGTGTGTTACAAAAGACGGATCAGCTGTTATCAGTATCATGACGTGTTAGAATAATAATCACACCACACTGAAATAAATCATACTCTAATTTGTTACATTGGTTCCCGGTTTCGTTCAAACATTTAAATTGGATTTAATATTAATTATTATGATTAAATCAGGTAAAAATAGCTCTTTAAGGTAACAGTTGGAGGTTAGCAGTATTTACGGTGTAGTTTGTGTGGTCAGTAAAGATAACCACTAAAAAAGTATTAATAATAGTATAATTAATAATAATACAGTTGTTTTCAACTGCTTACACACAGAATCTTTACTTGTCACACAGTTTCTGAAAGCTGACACTCAAACAGCAGAAGCACACACCAAATCTACAAAACCTTACACTAATCTCAGACTTTGACTCAGTTTTCAATTTCATAAAACACTTTTTGTAAAACACAACACACAGTTCTCTGTGTAACACACACAAATCTAACAGGAAGTATCTTGATTTCCTTTTTCAGACTCAACCAATCAGAAAGCCTCACTAATTCATCACTAACTCCTCACATGTGCTTCACTGAACAGGCTTTAGATCAGGCCTACAAACACACATCTACACATGCTTCATGTATTTATTTTCTTTCGTACTGTGTGATACTGTATTCACAAACAAATGCTCACAGTAAAATGCTCACAGTTTTGCTTGATATGTTTGTGATATTTTGAATGCAGTGCTTCATTTTGCAAGAGATGCGAGGCATTTTGAATTTTGTGTGTGCCATACTTGTATTTATGTGTAAAGTTTAAAACAAAAAGGCAAAGTTTTGAAAATGTGTGTAAGCAGTTGAAAAAAAACTGTAATAACATAATCAATGATATTTCTTTTAGTTTTTTGTTTCTTTGAGTGTTATTTTCTTTTAGACTGAACAAAACAGAACCAGAATTCGATTAGACCCATATAAATCAGTACAGTAGTTCAGATGTGTGAGTGCTGATTATGCTGATGAGAGTCTCACCGGCCGTCCAGTCTCCAGGAGTGGTGTAGGTGCATCCGGCGGTGCACTCCGTCTGACCGTACGCCTCGTACACCTGACAGCCCAGCGCCGCTCGCAGGAAGTCCAGCACAGTCGGAGACGCAGGAGCCGCTCCGGTGATGATCATCCGTAACCTGCCGCCCAGACTGGCCTGTGAGGAGATCAGATGAGCGGTCAGACAACAGACGAGCGGTCAGAGATCAGACGAGAGATCAGACGAGCGGTCAGACAACAGCCGAGCAGTCAGAGATCAGATGAGCGGTCAGACAACAGACGAGCGGTCAGAGAACAGACGAGAGATCAGACGAGCGGTCAGACAACAGCCGAGCAGTCAGAGATCAGATGAGCGGTCAGACAACAGACGAGCGGTCAGAGAACAGACGAGAGATCAGACGAGCGGTCAGACAACAGCCGAGCAGTCAGAGATCAGATGAGCGGTCAGACAACAGACGAGCGGTCAGAGAACAGACGAGAGATCAGACGAGCGGTCAGACAACAGCCGAGCAGTCAGAGATCAGATGAGCGGTCAGACAACAGACGAGCGGTCAGAGAACAGACGAGAGATCAGACGAGCGGTCAGACAACAGCCGAGCAGTCAGAGATCAGATGAGCGGTCAGACAACAGACTAGCACTCAGAGATCAGACGAGAGATCAGACGAGCGGTCAGAGATCAGATGAGCGATCAGACAACAGACGAGCGGTCAGAGATCAGACGAGAGATCAGACGAGCGGTCAGACAACAGCCGAGCAGTCAGAGATCAGATGAGTGGTCAGACAACAGACTAGCACTCAGAGATCAGACGAGAGATCAGACGAGCGGTCAGACAACAGACTAGCGCTCAGAGATCAGACGAGAGATCAGACGAGCGGTCAGACAACAGACCAGATGAGCGGTCAGACAACAGACTAGCGCTCAGAGATCAGATGAGCGGTCAGACAACAGACTATCGCTCAGAGATCAGATGAGAGATCAGACAACAGACGAGCAGTCAGAGATCAGATGAGCGGTCAGACATCAGACGAGCGGTCAGACATCAGACAAGCGGTCAGAGATCAGACGAGCGATCAGAGATCAGACGAGCGATCAGACATCAGACGAGCGGTCAGAGATAAGACGAGAGATCAGACAACAGACGAGCAGTCAGAGATCAGATGAGCGGTCAGACAACAGACTAGCGCTCAGAGATCAGATGAGCGGTCAGACAACAGACTATCGCTCAGAGATCAGACGAGAGATCAGACAACAGACGAGCAGTCAGAGATCAGACGAGCGGTCAGACATCAGACGAGCAGTCAGACATCAGACAAGCGGTCAGAGATCAGATGAGCGGTCAGACATCAGACAAGCGGTCAGAGATCAGACGAGCGATCAGACACCAGATGAGCGGTCAGAGATCAGACGAGCGATCAGACAACAGACGAGCAATCAGACATCAGACGAGCAGAGACCAGCGCTGTTCATCACGCACCTGGATCTTGTGGAAGAAGATCTTGTCCCAGACGCTGTCGCAGCGGATCACGCCGCGCTTCACCTCCAGCCCTTTCCTCTTCGCAGCGAAGTTCAGCAGCCAGCGCTTCAGAGAGGTGTTGGCCTGACTGAAGATCTGAGCGACGACACGCATGTGCTCAGTGTTTTATGGGTTCATTCCATCGGTGTAATAATTTTCCTACTGTCCAGACTGTATCTTCTATCCCCTAACCCTAAACCTACCCCTCACACAAAACTACAGGCATTATTTCTACATTCTCAAAAACACACTGTTTAGTTTGCTTTCAAGCCATTTGGTTCACAGGATCACAGGAAGTGTAAACCTCATAAACCACGTTCATGTTGCAATACTCATGTTATTATACACATCTGTGTCCTCATAAACCATATAAATGCCTGAAAGGCCTGTAGACAGACACACACACAATGTCAAGAAACTCAAAATATGAACATATTTATAATTCGATATACACCATTTTTATAAACAGCAAATATTGTCTGAATCGAGCAATAAACCATGAGTTGCTGATCAAAAACACCTGAAAACACACGTTGAAGGTCAGAGCGCTGCACATCTGCTGTGCAACCTAAAACATCTAAATTAACAAGTTAATTTAAGTCAAAAATATGATTTAAAAATATGATTTAACACCTGAATACTTCAGTTTATTCCAACAAAACTTATTTTAGCCCTTGTTACACTGCTGGTGTCTGTGTGCATTATTACTCTTCAGGAATATGTTTGTGGATCAGTCAGTTTGTGCAGAACTTTCATATGTAGACAGACAGAAAGTGGTCAGCATCTCACCTTGTCATACATGCGGTTCAGGAGCCGCGGCACCACTGGAAATATAGTGGGCCGGAGAGCCTTCATGTCGTCCGAAAGCAGACGGATATCACCTTGGAAAAAGCCAATCCTCCCGCCGTGGCAGATGACCACCGCCTAGAGATCAGGAACAGCAGACTGAGCGATCAGAAATACTGCAAAATATTTGACTGCACTGACAAACTCCAACTAAACTGATCTGACATAATGACTCTATTGCCTTATGTAGAGCCGAAAATAAAACAAAAAGTCTTATAATGGATGAATTGTGCAAGATTAACATAAATATTAATATTAATTTAATATTAAAATATTAATATTTTCCTGTTTATTACTGTGAACCCAGCTGACAAAAATGCGTTCTAGGAACACATATATATATACGTATATATATATATATATATATATATATGAAACAGTCTGTGCTGTATAAAGCACTACAAGGATCCAGTATCTGACTGTCCGTAATACACGTGTTTCATAACAGTGTAACAGAATCACAGTGTGATGATGGAGATGTTCTCTCAGATCAGTCCAGCTGTTTAAAGTGCATTAAGGAAACAAACTGGCGGCACCTTTAAGAGACATAGATCAGTGGGTCATATAAGGACTGCAGCGTCTGAGAAAGAGGAAGCGTGAGTTTCTGTGTTTGTGTAGGTGTGGTTTCATGCCCTCGTTAGTGTGAACTGCTGACACAGAGCCAAACTGTAACCTGAGCAGAGCTGGAGTTTGTGCTGGAGGGTGTGTGTGTGTGAGAGAGAGAGAGTGTGTGTGTGTGTGTGTGTGTGTGTGTGCGC
>NW_015554047.1:369482-386779 GCF_001515605.1 Sinocyclocheilus anshuiensis
ACTGTGAGCTAGATCAGATCAGCTCACTGATGAGGAGGTGACCTCTGCTTCACATCAGCTGCTGTTTGCTGATTTTACTGAATAAGAGCAGAACTAATCAAGTGACTCTCGAATAGATTAAAGCCACTTGGCTGTAAAATCTTGCTCTATGCATTACAGATATAACAGCCCATACGGAAAAAATATATATTTCAAAACATACAAAAAATGGCCAAAATATATTTACGTAAACATTTTCTAACAATATAGATTTTGGCCACGCTTTGGTCAATTTTTTTTAAATATATTTTAAAATATATATATTTGCCCTCAATATATTTCATGTCACCTTAATTTGTTGTCTACAACATGCGTGAACACTTTTCAATTAATATCAGCAAGAACACGCTTCAAAAATTTTTATATTACAATATATGTGTATATATATATATATATATATATATACATATATAAAAATATTAAAATGAATATAAAAGTACATAAAAATAAAAATATTATATTTTTTTTATATTCCCCAAGTTTAGAATTTACTGTAATCAAGATTGGAAATGCATTTTCTTACCCCTGAAATACATTCTGAAATGTATTTTGGTATACAGTATAAAGGTTGAAACTAAATATAGTTTCAAACATGTATTTCATGGAGCGTCGACATCTTCAACACTGGATGTTTTGTTTTAAAAGCGTGGAACTGCACTCAGACAGAAGTGAGAGATCAGTAATTATTCCTCATTCACGCCCTTCAGTTCTTCTGAAAAATACTCTGAATTCTTGAGATAATCAAAAGACAGCTCAGACGAGAAGCTCTGTGTCGACTTGCCTGTGGTTCCGCTGGTGAAGCACACGATGGACAGGTCATCTGGTCCAGGTGGCTAAAGGAACACATGAACATATGAACACATGAACATATGAACACATGAACACATGAACACATGAACATATGAACACATGAACACTTGAACACATGAACACATGAACACATGAACACATGAACACTTGAACACATGAACACATGAACACATGAACATATGAACACTTGAACACATGAACACATGAACACATGAACATATGAACACATGAACACATGAACACACATTTGTGACAAAACATGAACACATGAACACTTGAACACATGAACACATGAACACATGAACACTTGAACACTTGAACACATGAACACATGAACACATGAACATATGAACACATGAACACATGGTGTGTGTGTGTGTGTGTGTGTGTGTGTGTGTGTGTGTGTGTGTGTGTGTGCGTGTGTGTGAGCTCTAAATGAGCCGAGCTGAGCTACTGCATCAGAATATGTCACAGCAAACACAGGCAGACGTTTTCTCACATGTGTCTCACCTCAATCAGCCTCTCGAACATGTGAGCAAGAGGCAGGAAGGAAATGAGAACATCGTCTTGGTTTGGAAAGATCACCTTCTGCAGAGGCACAAATAGAAAGCGTAGCGTTTAGTTAGATAAGTGCTAGTCAGCTCAATGCAGAGGGGATTCGAACACAAACCACTCACATCGGTCACTTTCAAGAAGCCGCCGAAGTCTGCGATGATGTTCCCGTGGGTCAGCATCACTCCCTTCGGGTTTCCTGAAGGACAAACACACACACGTTACTGTGAGCTAGATCAGATCAGCTCACTGATGAGGAGGTGACCTCTGCTTCACATCAGCTGCTGTTTGCTGATTTTACTGAATAAGAGCAGAACTAATCAAGTGACTCTCGAATAGATTAAAGCCACTTGGCTGTAAAATCTTGCTCTATGCATTACAGATATAACAGCCCATACGGAAAAAATATATATTTCAAAACATACAAAAAATGGCCAAAATATATTTACGTAAACATTTTCTAACAATATAGATTTTGGCCACGCTTTGGTCAATTTTTTTTAAATATATTTTAAAATATATATATTTGCCCTCAATATATTTCATGTCACCTTAATTTGTTGTCTACAACATGCGTGAACACTTTTCAATTAATATCAGCAAGAACACGCTTCAAAAATTTTTATATTACAATATATGTGTATATATATATATATATATATATATACATATATAAAAATATTAAAATGAATATAAAAGTACATAAAAATAAAAATATTATATTTTTTTTATATTCCCCAAGTTTAGAATTTACTGTAATCAAGATTGGAAATGCATTTTCTTACCCCTGAAATACATTCTGAAATGTATTTTGGTATACAGTATAAAGGTTGAAACTAAATATAGTTTCAAACATGTATTTCATGGAGCGTCGACATCTTCAACACTGGATGTTTTGTTTTAAAAGCGTGGAACTGCACTCAGACAGAAGTGAGAGATCAGTAATTATTCCTCATTCACGCCCTTCAGTTCTTCTGAAAAATACTCTGAATTCTTGAGATAATCAAAAGACAGCTCAGACGAGAAGCTCTGTGTCGACTTGCCTGTGGTTCCGCTGGTGAAGCACACGATGGACAGGTCATCTGGTCCAGGTGGCTAAAGGAACACATGAACATATGAACACATGAACACATGAACATATGAACACATGAACACATGAACACACATTTGTGACAAATAACAGTGACAGTGAAAACTTATGCTTTCATAATGCTACAGTTCTTACAAACTAAACTGACAAAATGTAACATGTAAATGAACTGGTTTTATTCAATTCAAAATCATTATTTAACTTCACTGACTCGACTGAAATACATTAACTTACACCAACAAAACTACTTTTATGGGTTAAGTCAGGTAGAAATCGCAGGTTACCACTTTTTACACTGTATGTTTTTATAGGATGTTTGTTGAAGAAATTTTCCAAAGAATGAATCTCTCAGCATAAGTCTGCTCTGAGAAGCGTCTGTGTTTGTGATCGACAGTGCTAGAGAACCATTGCTTGCACACTTACCACAGGTTTCCTGTAGTTCTCTCGACCCAGAGCCTAAAACAACATCGAGACGTCAGTCAAGACTTACAGTAGACCCACTGGATTCATCATACACTCTCATTTTACAAACGAGGCCTCAGTTCTTACAGTTTTTCTCGATTGCTAACACACTATAACTAATCAATTTTCCAAACCATTCATACAGTTCTCGAAACAAAGACATTTTCTAGACAAGTAAAAATTATTGTGTTGTTTTCAGAAAAAACAAGTCAAAATGAAGCGACTTTTTGCTTATTGTCACCTATATCACCCAATATAGCTGAATTGCTTCATGAATTGTGTTAGCAATCGAGAAAAACTGTAAATAAAAACAGCAGTGGTTAGGGGAACAAATTAAAATAAGAAATATGATTTCAGCTTACATTTAGATTTTGACATTTTTTAGCATATTTTAAACCTTGTTTTGTCTCATTTTAAATGACTTTAAGGAGTGTTGTGTGCTCTGTGTGATCCGTCTCACCTCCACGTCTCTGAGCGACCGCACGAGCACGCCGCTCTTCTGAGCCTCCTCCAGCAGCGGAGCGTCAAACACATCCATGAGGATGATGGTCTTCAGACCCGGCGTGTCTCCTCTCTCAATGTTCTCCAGGAGCACCGCGGCTTTCTCCGCTTTATCACAGATCACTGTGGAGATCTCAGCTGAAACACAGTGTTCACAGAGCGAATACATACAAATAAATAAACCCTTTTTAGCATCTGTATGATTCCACGAAAAACCTTCAATGTCCACGGAACCACTAAAGGTTCTTAATAGTGGAAAAAGATTATTAAAATACACAAAGAAAAAACGTGGCTCTATTACAGTTTCAACTGCTTACACACAGAATCTTTACTTTTCACACAGTTTCTGAAAGCTGACACTCAAACTGCAGAAGCAAACACCAAATCTGCGAAACCTTACACTAATTCTCAGACTTTGACTCAGTTTTCAGTTTCATAAAACACTTTTTGCAAAACGCAACACACAGTTCTCTGTGTAACACACACAAATCTAACAGGAGTTAATATTATGTCAGAGGTGTTTGCAAATGTTAGCTTTTGAGATGTGTTTGTGATATTTTGAATGCAGCGCTTCATTTTGCAAGAGTTGTGAGGCATTTTGCATTTTGTGTGCAGTTCTTGGATTTGTGTGTAAAGTTTTGAAAACAAGAGGCAAAGTTGGAAAGTGTGTAAGCAGCTGAAAATAACTGTAAGGCTTGATCACTGAAAGGTTGTGGTTCTTCTAGCGTTTGGGATCACCTCTGTTGATGATGTAGCGGATGGCGTCGGGTCCGAGCGTGTCGTACAGCGGCACCACCACCATCGAGTACGTGTAGCACGCCAGCTCAGAGATGATCCACTGCGAACGCATGACACGGAGCAGATCATCAGCTTCTGTTCATGGCTTCTGGCAGACTCGTGTTTGGGTGTCTGGTGCTTTACCTCAGGCCGGTTCTGTGCAAACACCCCGATGAACTGATCTGGACTGGGCTGACATCCCTGAGACAGCAGACCGGAGCCCAGGAGCTCGGCGCGGCTCAACACCTGCGGACACAAACACAATAATCATTACTGTGAGTTATGAACAATTACTGCCGTTTATTTACAGTTACTTCTGATGTACATGCATTCAATTCTGAATAGACTTTAGAACTATTCTATATCAAAACAACAGTCGATTTAACGTGAAAAATTAACATCTAATGTTAAGATGTATGTTTTTAATGTTTGTTTCTCCCTTGAAATACTTTGGTTAATGATGTATGCAGTTATACACTGCAAAAATGCTTTTCTTACTTAGATTTTTTGTCTTGTTTCCAGCCCAGATATCTAACAATTCTTAACTCAAGAAGGATTTTCTAGACAAGTTTAAATTATTGTCTTGTTTTCAGAAAAAACAAGTTAAAATTAAGTGAGTTTTTGCTTAGAACAAGCAAAATAATCTGCTAATCTTATTTCAAACAGAAAAAAAAGATTATTTAGCTTGTTTCAAGCAAAACAAAACCTAATTTTGACCTTTTTTTTTTCTGAAAACAAGACAATAATTTAAACTTGTCTAGAAAATCCTTCTTGAGTTAAGAATTGTTAGATATCTGGGCTGGAAACAAGACAAAAAATCTAAGTAAGAAAAGCATTTTTGCAGTGTATATTATTTATTTGAAAGAGCAAAGAGATTAAAAGAGCAGTTTCATGTCTATCCTGGTTCTGCTCAACTGGTCGAGGTTGATATGAGCTTTAGAAAGTAAGCATGTAATGCAGTACTTATTAAAGAGTACAGTAATCTAATGACTCTGTTGGATTATTACCGCAGCTAGTAATGAATTGCTTCTCTAGAGTAATACAACACTGCTAGCCAGACAGGATTTAAACTTTGCCATCTGAAATCACAAGTTTGCTTTGAAGGCGAATGAAATGTAAAAAGTCCTGATACTAACACAAACCCACAGAAACAGAAGCTGCTGCTCTCTGTATTGTTTTCTGCTGTCTCCTTTCACGCGAGTAAACTGCACGAGCTTATTTCACAATATTAAATGTAAAGATCTGTACACCCGTCCACAGAGAGAGATCAGGACAGAGGAGAAGCAGCAGGTGTGAACGGGGATGTGTCTGCGTGTGAACACACAGTGATGTCAGGTGTGAACGGGTCTTATACTCACCTCTCTGTAGGACAGCCAGGTGTAGGGCTGATTGGGGAGTCTGGAGCCTAAAAACGGCCCGTCACCTGCTCAAAACACCAGAGAGACGTCAGGTCGTTCACACTCATCCTCTTCATCTCATACAGCCTCTGTTCTCTTCTCTCAGTGCTTCGAGAGCAAGAGGATCTCAGAGAAATCACCAGCCAAAGGACTGCAACGATTACCATTAACTTAGTGTTTCTGAAACAGTCTCTCCTGCTCACCAAGGCTGCTTTTACATGATCAAGAAATATTGTTACAAGAACAACAACTGCTTTTTATATTGTAAGTGAAATTGAAATTTTAGAGCATTATTAATAACTATATTTATTTATACCAAACACACCTCTGAGTATAACTCAGCTCATGTGTGTCCAATATGACAATATAACCAGGAACAGACGATATTCAGCTGCTGCTGCGACACTGAGGCCTGAGCTGTGCTCAGCTGTTACCCATAATGCACTGCGCTTTGTTCATCGGGTGATTTGCATGACTCTGATGGGTTGTGCCGCTCACCGGTGATGTGCAGGCCGCGCTGGAACACCTCGTACATGGTCTTGGCGTCCTCGTGATAATACGAGAGCAGCGTGGAGCTGTCGCCCATCATGGACCTTCGAGCGCCGTCCTCCATCTGGAAAACATCTTCTGTAAATCCCAGGCAATAAGCGTATGAAAGGTGCATTGTTAAATTGGTCGTCTAGTACTTGTTTGCATTCGTGTTTGCATTCATATTTGCATTCTGCTGGATTGTGTGCAACGAGAACGTGCTCGCTTCAGTGCTTTCATCTGTGATCATAACACTGTTGTTTAAAACCAAACATCAGTCTGCATGCACAGAGCTTTCCGCAGGCTCATAGTGAAGGAAATATTACCACTGTCACCTCCTGAACCACATTCGAAGAGAGAGTATGAGAATATATACAGTATGCATATATATATATATATATATATATATATATATATGGTGATGTTGTTGTTGTAGGACGCTACAGTTGGCCAGCTGCTGAGAATGCTTGGCTTATGCAAAACCTCAGAGCTGAGCCGGATTTGAACACACAGGACTCAGACAAAAGGAGATCATCACAGGACACAGAACCAGTCTGAACATGCACTCGCGTTTAGTTTGATGATTTATTGTTGAAGTGATAAAAGCATAATGTTGGAGCTGCACGAATGAAGCCTCTCTCTGTGTGAGTCTCTTGTGCACACTAGTGAGGGAGGAACTCATGTGATGAACACCTCATGATGATTAATAACTAATGCTCAGTCATTTAGATCAGAGCTTCTCAGGCTTTATTTCTCCAAAGCTATTTACTGTCAAAAATTACAAAGCATAATTAGAAATCATTTAAAATAATTCAATTTCATAACCCAAGTAACTGAATGTTCTACATGGTTTATATTTTTTATTACCATTAAATTAACATGACTTCTAGTTTTATTATTTTTACCAGTATTATTTTAGTATCATTTACAGATGATTATAGTCAATATATTGAATTAGTTTTCAGTTTGTTTTTAGTTAAAGTTTTTGTCATTTCTTAGTTAATTTTTTTTTTAGTACATCAAGTTAAACGAAATGAAAATGACGAACAAGAGAAATGTTTCCTTGGAAGCTAGCTGAAATAAAATTTGTGTTTTTTTGTTTGTTTGTTGGTTTCTGTTTTTTTCGGTTAACAATAATTGTATTTAAAAGTAAACAAATTTTACCATTTTAGTTGTAGTTAATGATAATAATTCAGTTTTTTATTCATGAGCAATTTACATTTATATAAATCTTTTCCAGGTCTAGAACCACATGTTTAAAAGTCCAGAATATGCAGGCTGTCCACAAGCATCTGGTTCTTCATCAAAAACAGAACTTGTTGAGGGAACGAAATTTAAAAAGAAATATGATTTCAGCTTACATCTTGATTTTTAGCTGCTTTCATCTATTTGAAACCTTGCTTTGTCTTATTTTAAATAATATAAAATCATCTTTGGGCCCTGCGTGAGATCCGGAGGGTTTTAAGATGACGTCTGTTTGAGCAGCAGCATGATTCTCGTCACACGTTTGATTGGTCGGCTCTGATCACCTGATCCGAGGTTTACCTGCACTTCCTGTGACTGCAGCCGGAGGTCGCAGAGCGGCGTGATGGGCCGCGGCCGAGTGGAGATCCAGTAGGCCAGCACAGCGGTCAGAGCACCCAGACCCAGCAGAGCCGTGGTGGGCAGAGAGCGGAGGAACTGACCCAGATCATCCAGCTCAGGCAGCTGAAGACCCAGCAGCAGATCCCGAGACTGCATCTTCTCCATAAGCGTGGAGCTGAGCTCTGACACACACACACACACACACACACACACACACACACACACACACACAAACACACACACATCAGACCAGATCCAACATGCATGATCATGTGTAAGGATAAATCTTAAAGCACAAAGTCACAGTTTGTCTGGACATCAACACAAACAGACAACAGCGCTCGCTTCTTCTGACGGATTAAACAACACACACACACACACACACACACACCGAAGGACTGTGGACACGACTGACACCCACACCCTGTGCTCACTAAGGTCCTCTTCACTGCACACAGTTCTGACTGTAAAGAGCTGCTTCTCCCTCCCAGCTGACAGCAAACGCTCCCATAACTCAAGAAGGATTTTCTAGACAAGTTTAAATTATTTCTGAAAACATTCAGAAATAATGTTTGCATTTCATAAATGGGTGTTTTAAATGTTGAGAAAACATTGAAATATAACATTCTCATAACATTTTCAAAATGATAAACTGGAATATACATCTAATGTTCATATATCAAAAAGAAATGCTACTAATTCATTAAAAAAACTGTAGACTTTTGGACATTTAAAAACCATTCAGAAATAATGTTTTCATAACTTCTATGTTAGCAACACCTGGAACATATTTCTGTTAGCTGGGCTGATCTAACCCACAATAATGAGCTTTGTTGTTGTTTTGAAAGTTCTGTCATTTGGAAAGGGTAAGCAATTATTCATACAGTGTGATTTAGCATTAAAATTAAGTATGAAGAAGAACTGCACACATGCTGGAATCCGGCAGCTTTTCTCCAAGTCCCTGATGAAAAACCAGCATATTCTGGTTATTCAGCTTAAACCAGCTCAAACCAGCTGCCATGCTTCACAACATACCTAACCAGAATGCCGTTTTTTCAACAGGGGTGTCCGATGAGGACATGCTGAAGCTGACCGTATCTCGTCTTTATATGGCATCGATCCAGAGTTTAATCTGCAGACGCTTTACTGGCGGCCGGTGAAATCATTTCAATCTCAAGATGATGAACTCATGCAAAACCATGAAAAAAACACTCAAACCCAATCACAGCAGCTGCGCCTACAGAAGATCTGATCTGTGTGTCTGCTGATCCTGAGCAGTCTTCCCATGAGTGTGTGTGTGTGTGTGTGTGTGTGTGTGTGTGTGGTGAAGACGCATGTGCAGCTGAACACTGATAAACTCAGTCTGAGCTCCAGTGATTCTGTGTTTCATCTCTGGACTTGATTGGTAAACACTTCTAAAAACGTCTAACATTCGTCAACATGCATTAGATTTCTAGCTGTCATCTGTGACCCGCGAGTCCACAATCTCTGATTGTGCAGTATAGATATCACATAAACCCTGCTGTAAGTGTGTGAAGTCGGTATAATAATCAGAGTAACTCACCAGCGTGGAGGAGCAGCGGCGTCTAACTCTCTCTCACACACCAGTCCACTCTAAAGTCCACTCTATCAGCTCAGCTCTGTTTGATTTGATCAGTCACTCTCACAGAAATCACATCAACGCTTATTCAAAGATCTGCATCTGCTTTTACTGCAGGATTTCAAACATCAGCTGAGATATTTTCTTTGACAAAAGGAGTGAATTAATTATTTAAAGTATTTTTTACTTTAAAGGGTAAAATAGATAAAATTATTTTATAGGTTTGAATCCTATCTCACTGGTAGGTCTTTCAGGGTGGCTTGGGGAACTCATCTCTTTCGACTGTACTTGACTTCATCCTAAATTAAAAAAAAAAAACTTTGTCTTTCTCTTTATTTATTCAATCCATTTCTAGCTTGAACTTATTTGAACAATGCCTAAAACTTGGTATTACAAGCACTTCATGTGTCTGTTTGCCTCTTTAAGAAGAATCGCTTTATGTATCCCCAAATTGTAAGTCGCTTTGGATAAAAGTGTCTGCAAAATGACTAAATGTAAATGTAAATCTAGATTCTTTAAATCAGTGAATGAAGCAACAAGCTGAGCTCTAAAACGCAGTGAAGCTCCTCACTGCCACAGCCTGACGAGACGCCACTCATCCTGCTTACAACTCAAGAATTTATGATCATCTAAAATATACTTTAATGTCATTCCTGCTGAAGCTTGTTTGTCATGCATTTAAATATATTGGCACATTTGTAATGATGAAGCTGCAATAAAAATAAAAAAAACAAATTTTAATATCAAATAACACACTGACGTTATAATCAAGTACTTTACATGTGCTTTAGTATTTTAGTCAACATGTCAAAATAAGTGTACTTCAAAGCACAGCAAAAGATTATTGAAACATAATGATTTGAAATGTAATTTAAAGTAAAACTTTTAATTGTACATTATTATAAAGTGCACATTTTAAAAGTGTACTTTAGTGTTTTTTGTTCACTTAAATGGCCTTTGATTTCATTAATTTTCTATCATGTGCAAGTACAGTTTTTAAGAATATTTACACTAAGTGCACGTTCAGTACAGTTCAGCGCACTTCTTTTTCTCAAGGTTCTGCACTTTTGCTCAGTTCATACAAATACTGGATAAAATAACTAATCTATAATGACACAACTATTTTACTTCTTAAAGCTTATTTATCATTTGTGTTGCCTCATTCATCATCATATAATTCATTTCTCATTTGTCAAGGAATCTCAGGAGACCGTCTCCATCATAAGTGATGCTCATACGCTTCAGAGGAGAAAGAGACTGATGCAGTAAGATTTCAGACGAGGGAACACATTAACTCTTTCTCTCATTAAACTCCTCACCGCTGCTCACTGATAGTAAGTAAGGTAGCTGTTGTAGTGCTTATGTTTAGGTGTTGGGTTGGGTTAAGGGATCTTAGAATATGGCCGTGCATTAATAGCTGCTTTATAAGTACTAATAAACATCTAATACACTAGTAATAGCTAACAAGCAACTATAGAATAGTGAGAATTGGTCCCTAATCTAAAGCGTTACCAGTAATTATGCTTTATCAATAATACATACGGCTCTTCTGGTTGTTTCTGGCAACAAAACTGCTGATGTTTCTATAGTAAGTAAGTATTGATTGTTTGTGGAGCCTTTTAAAGTCTATTTACTCATAGCTTCCTTTCTATCCAGACTGCATGATGGTGATTGAATTTAAATGCACTCATAAATAACTGCACATAAGAAACCAACCACTGTAATACGGTAATTCTTATTCACAAACAGCCTACAGAGGCAGATGCACGCTATCTCTGGATCATCACGCATATCTCTCCACGGACGTGATCTGATGCGAGTTTATGCATCATTTTCCAGACGCTCTCCTAATGCACAAGCGTTCATTCATACGCTGTAGCTTATCAAAGGATTATCAGCACTAAATATAGAGCATCTGCAGGATATGCAATATAATACATTCATATTCTGACGGAGCGTTTCACGTTTTCCTCAGTAGATCAGTGATTCATGCATATTCAAAGACTGCATTTGAAAATATATGATGATCGGTTCAGAATTATATAATGTAACATTAGTCTTTCTCATGCAGTCATAAAGACTTAATCATTTCATAGTTACTTCTATTGTCTTTGAAATATGGTTAAAGTACCGCATTGCACTGACAGGCTTTTATGATGAACTAACATATACTTTAATGTCACTTCTATTGGTACTATTGGTAAGTCATGTATTTAAATATATTTGTAATTACACATTTGTATTGATGAAGTCGCAAAATATGTACTAAGAAAATATATACGAATATATAACTTTCAATGTAATATTGCCTAACACACTACAGTTCTAATCAAAATCAAGTGCTTTACATGAGCTTTAGTGTGTTTTCGTTAAAACACCACAAAAGATCATTTAAACACAAAGGTTTGGAATGCACTTTAGATATGAAGTCTGTTGGCGATATGAAGATATGAAGCCGGACTGGGTCAGATATTGATAATAAGCTCAAAGCTCAGATGAAGCTCAGCGCTGGTCTTCCTCAGGTCTCTATAATACTCAGTACACTACAAACCACAGAGAAAACACTCACACAACCGTGTCGTTTAGTCAAAGTGTGTTTGTCTCGTCAGAAATCCTGTCTTCCATTTTAAACCTGTTTTGTTCAGATTGTCTAACAGCTGTAGTTATTGTGGGTTTTTATTCATTTTTCTGTTTGTTTGTTTGTTTTTTAGTAAAAAAAAATGCATGTTTTAAAAAGACATCACAATGAACATTAAGGTCTTTAGAAGTTTCTATTTTAGTAAGTAAACAGTGACTAATAAAACGAAGACTATTATTATTATCTTCAGTGAAAGTTCTACTTTCATATTATACCTAATTTAACTTATGTTTATGGTGAAATTAAGTTGTAAAAAGCCCCCCAAAAATATATATTGATCTTCATTAAGTAACATTTTGACTTATGTCTAAGGTCTAAATACTCTGATTAAGTATGAGATGCTCTTTATAATAAACCATCCTTTTACTTTGCTTGAATGTTTTTTGTCTTTGGGAAAAGATGTATTTTTGGTTCATAAATAGAATTTGGGAAATTATCAATTTGGCCGTAACAAGAGTATGAGAGTGTTTTTTTAAGTTGGTCTAAAGTATCGTGTCTGGCGTGAGAGAGACACATTACCAAAGCTATTACACTGAGAGAAAACACTGCTATCAAATGCTTGACACTGGATAATGAATCCACAATCATCTGGAGCAACCAGGCTGAGCTGAATATTAATACTCAGATTGATGGAGTCATGTCAAGCGCTCAGATCAGTGTCCTCTGCTGTGATTCAGCTGACTCCTCTGCTTGATAAAACTGCATTTGTGGGTTTTGTGCTCTAGTCATTAGACGAGCTTCTGCATGTATGTTCTGCAAACGGACATCCAGAGCCTCATACAGCTTGTGAGCAGTGATGATTGGCTGCTGTCCATCTTGACGGCGGGGTCTGGAGAGTAAGGCTCCGCCTCCCCTGCCCTGCCCCCACAAAGGCATCACTAGCAATTAGCTTGCGCTGTCACCAGAGATTACGGCCTATTAGTCCAGAAAACAGATGGACGGGAGTAACCCTTGCTTTCCATTGGCTGTTCAGAGTCTGTCCACCTTTCCCTCCTCACATGTGCTGACTTCCTGAAGATATTTGCTCTCATGTAGGTCACGTCTCCTGCACTGTTGCCCTAAACTACTAACTCTATCTGATTTAACCCAGTTGGTAATCAGTGATGGCAAATAATATTTTTTTCTTGAATAAATGCAGTTCATTTAGTGTTACTTTTTGTAAAATGTGGCTTGCAGATGTTTCCATAAAGAGATATTTCTTCCTTTTTTGGTATAAATTAACATATTTAGGAGGTTCAGTGATGTTAAATAATAAGCAGCTCATTTAGATGTTCCCGTTCTTTTTAGTGTGAGGATGAACACGATCTGCACTGAACACAGTGTAACTGTGCAATTAATAATTAGGTAACACTTTACAATAAGCTTTCATTGTTTACAATACTTCTACAGCATTTATGAATCTCAGTTCATGTTAATTGCAACATTTACTAATACATTATTAAAATAAAATTTCATATGTTACCTTTTTAATGTGATCTACAGCATGAACAAATACTTCACAATTACATTTTCTTATTTAACAAATATTATGAACAAATGCTGTAAAAACATATTGCTCACTACTAGTTAACTAACAAGATATTACTGTACGCTGACAGAAATAATAATAATTACTCAATCCACCTAAATGCACTAATTTATACCAACAAAAGTCATTTTATGGGTTAGAAACAGGTCGCCACTTTATACAGTCTGCAAAGAGCCAGAAAGAATCAAAATGAGGTTATTTTAGTGACCACACACACACACACACACACACACACACACTCACACTCACACACACACACACTCACACTCACACACCCTCACACTCTCACACACACACTCACACACACACACTCACACACACTCACACACATGCACATACACACACACACACACACGCACACAAACACACCACACATACACTCTTGTACACACTGATGGGGCTGAGCTTAATATTAATGCATTGCAGTTTCTGAATTTAAGGGCATTTTGTCTCCTTGACATGTTTTGAGCCGGTGTTGAAGCAGCTGAGAAGCGTTGATTACTCTCGTTCTGACGGAAGTGGCGCAACGTGAATACTGAAGCACTGTGGTTATGGAAACGCTGATCCTCGCGGCCGCCGTATCACACCACCCTCAGCAGATGCAGCTCCACTCAGCCCTCCCTCCCTCCATCCCATAATCCACCGCTCTCCGTCTACGCTTGACTACATGATACACAGTCTTAACTTACAGCTCACACACATACACACCGGCTGAGAGATACACAACACATTAAAAATCAACCATGCACATTCTCAAGCAGCTGCTATATCAGTCAACATCACTGAGCCAAACTCAACACAAAGCTCAATGTCAGGGTTAAATCAGCTCTACAGAGTAACACATGCAGCTGTTGCCTTGATTCTTCTCAGTGTAACCTCAGGTCGATCCATTCATATTAAACCACTTTTTCTAGTATCTACTTGAATAAAGCCAGAAATCATGGTGCTCTGGAGAAATGCATGGGAAACTCGCGCGTTGTGAAGGTGCACATCATTACCAGCGTGAGAGTAATCCAAACAACTAGCGCTCACACGTGATCTAACCAACTAACCCAGATGGCATGAGCTGCACAAGACGCCCTCTTTACTCAGCACATTATTCTGCTCACTAAGCGACATTACAATGGTCCACACAATCATAAAAATCACTCTTCCCCATTCAGCGAGATGGGCTGTGGTTAAAGCATATACACACATGACTGCGGCCAAAAGAGGATCTCAGTGATGTTCCTGTAAACGGCCAGCTCTCGGTGCCCTGCTGGAAAGCAGAAGTGCTGGAGACCATTGAGCAACAGACTGAGAAATTCCCAAGACTTGCTTTCAGTCGTCTTGTGAGTCAAGATAAATCTTTCTGCATTTCTTTCAGTAAGGATTGAGCATTTTAAATGAGATTTTGCACGTTTGCCTGTCCAGTACAGTAATTAAAGTCAACACAAAGCTGTCTATCAAGCCTAAAGTACTTGGTTTTATTCAAGTCAAAAATATGTTGAAGAATGTTGGTATCAAACAGTTGCTGGTAGCCATTGACTTTCATAGTATTTTTCCATACTTTGGAAATCAATGGCTACCGTCAACTGTTTGGTTACCAACATTCTTCAGCACATCTTCTTTTGTGTTCAGCAGAATAAAGAAACTCCCACAGCTCTGGAACAACTCGAGGGAGAGTAAACGATGACAGAATTCTCACTTTTGAACTTTTCCTTTAATGGTAACAATTCCAGGTTACCAGTTTTTACAGTAAGTGCAGTGTGTCACATAGTAAGGCTAAATATTTAAATTATAGAGGACGGGCTGAAAGATTAGGTTCACCTCTGTGTCTCATCACACTGGACTCAATGCATTATTCATAGGCGGCACATGGCAGCCGGGCGGCTCGGGTTCGACACGGTGAGCTGTGGGTGTCTGAGTGCTGGGCGTCAGCACACGGCTATGTAAAATGCATGAGGTGAAGGTTACACTGTACCAAAAACCAAACCAAACACATGTTTAATTGCTGCCTTGAGTTTTGAGTAAAATCAAAAGGTGCAAGCTTGCATGTTTGAACTGAATTCAAAATGATGTAGCTCAAGTGCTAGAGCGTGTCACTGAGCGGTTTTCTTTGAATAAAAGAAACACTTTGCAGCGGAGAACTGGCTGCAGAACCCGTCGTGCCCTAAGCAGTACCCTAAGCAGTGCGCTATGCACTCGGCTGACGCTTCAGCACCCCCTCGCTGGACAGCTCCGCCAATCAGGCGCGCCGCTCTCGCCGTGACGTCACTGGCCTCTGCGTAGTAGCCTACAATGAAGCAGGACACCGGCAAACCAGCCGTTTGACACCACGTCCCATAAAATGCACCAACATAAGCCATATACGCGACTATAAGTGTCCCGTGTCGCTGTTCCACATCATTCACACTCACAGAAAGCCATTCTCACGCAGCGACGCGTCGCTTGAGCTCTTCAGCGTTTCGTGCCGCATAACGCAAAAACACCACCATCAGCAACTTCAATAGGAAAGCGCTCCTGAGGCGAGTGTTAGCAGAGCAGCTGATATAGATGAGATAGCACAGAGAAGTCCTGCTGCAGAGGCCCCCAAAGCTTCGAGACTCTCAGCATGTTAATTCGATGTTAATTCGTGAGCATCTAATGATGCCCGACTCTGTTTCGTCGTTGTATTCCTGCAGAACGAGCATGAGGACACTCACCTAGCACAACCCAGACAGAGCCAGCGACTAACGCGAAGCCGAGCATGTCTCAGTCCCGGGGAGCGACGCCGCAGCGCTCATCTGTGCCGCGTGGAGCCGAGCCGGAGGAAGAGAGGATGAGGATCAGCTCCTGTCTCCTCCCTCACCGGGATGAGGATGAGGAGGAGGAGGAGGAGGCACCTATGAGGGCTGCAGATGCTGCGGGCTGATTCCTCACGTCATGTGTGAACACAGCGGTTTACAAAAGCAGGAGTGGTCTCTACCTCATTTGATGTTTTATGGTTTCTATCTCATTTGATTCTTATGAGATAATCACATGTATGACTTAAATCACATCTTTAGTTTTAGTTGTATTTTTCACAGACTTTAGCTACCAGACATGCAATAATGTGAGATGTTGATTTACATCCGAGTTTTTTTATCTCGTGACGCGCAGTCCATCTTTTGCTCCATCACCAATTCCCAGAGGAATAGCGCATCACGTGACTCTCAAGCTCCGCCTCCCCTGTTTAACCTTGAGCCGCTCTCCTTCTCCACATCCATCCAGATCACAGCCTCCAGACGCGCGTTTCATTCATGTTGGGATGCTTCGTCACATAACAGTGCTGCTGAAACACTTCTTCCTCACTTGTTGGCTACAATCTGGAAGAGGTTAGGTTTGTCTGCAGGGAAGGGCAGGCTGGACAGTGACGCAGCTGCGTGGATTTGCCTCTCAATCCAATGTCACGGAGCTGCCAGAGCAGATGGCCAGCGGAGATTTACTCAAGCCGCTCTCTCTGCTTCATACTCACATAAACGCTGTGTCTGGATCAGTCCTGTCATACGGGTGCATTGGGAGAGCTCATCTATAGTTTTACATTCATCAGCTAGTGCAATTCCAATTCAGGCCTTCTCTGACGAATGCCTTGAGCGTTCCTTTTGCAATGTTTTACTCAAAAATGACAGCAGATCATGCAGCGGAGAACTCTATAGGTAGACACAATAATGTGTGAAACCTGATAAGAAGTTTAGTGGAAAAATTGATGATGTGTGGAATAAGACACCACACAGTGTCTCAGATGATCAGTGTGTGTGTGTGTGTGTGTGTGTGCATGTTTATGTGGTTTA